>NC_140165.1:155302845-155318731 GCF_963971535.1 Notolepis coatsorum | reverse complement strand
ATCCAACACAAATGTACGAATTAGAAACAGGTCTTTATTTCCTACACAGCGATGGTGTGTAGAATAAACACTTAATCACTTAATTACATTTATGAATTGAAATAGTATGCACTTTTATGGCAAGGAGTATTCGTCGGTATATCAATAGATAATGTCCAATCTCTGAAGGCGCAGGTGGTAAATATACGACCTGGAATAGTTAAGGAATAACAGCAATGATACTTTAATGATTATAGGCTGGATACACTAGAGGGGGTTAATCCGGTCGCTTGTAAGCCGACAGGAATAGGAGGGGGGGGGGGGTAGAATCCAGCTGCCTCGTCCGGCCAAGGGTATCCCAGGTGAACCCACTGTAGTGCCGTTCAATGCGCCGGCGATCCTTGGACCACAGATGAAAGCAGGTGGACTCTTTGTGGGCCGGCTCTCTCCGGTCCACGGGGGAGAGATGTGGAGAGACCTCGTCTTGCAGAGCGTCTCCTCACCTTGCGTCCTCTCCAGGGGGGGGGGTTCCAACACACGGTAGTGTCGGGGGTCTTTATCCATAGAATAATCAAAGTATCCAAAGCATAATCCGTGCCTGGGAAGGCGGGCTGTCGTCGGTAGAATAATCCGGTATACAGGTCCACTCGCTCGTCGGCTCTGGGGCTCCTCGGGTGCAGCTTCACATAGGGTCAACCACCCTGGGTAAGCAGCCAGTTCTCTGCCCGAAACGATGGGGTACTGACTACGGTAGTATTCTCACCGCACGAAGCACTATATATTAACAGACTATTATTAGCTTAATAGACTACGTCCAACTCGACGATATAGTGCCAAATATGACTATTCAAATATTAATATACACGATGTCTCAATACCGATGGTAGGCCGAACTTGGCCTTACTCCCACACGTGGCATCGCGGGGAGGCTTTACGTCTGTGACTCTATTGGAGGGTAAGAAACTGGACTGAAAAAGAAAGTCCTACTTTAGTAGCGCAGTATATATACGCACTATGAACAAATAGTCCCATTAGTGGTGCGGTAGCCAAATTCCTACGCGGAACTAGGACTTGTTCGTACATGTCGAGCGGTACGTTTGAACTGGGTCTGAGGGGTATGGCAGCCTGGCACCAAGGTCTCGACCAATAGTAGAATGGAGACTATTATGGGATGTTCAGTAGGCTAGAATGGATATTCAATGCATATTGTACAAGGAATATACAAGGGATATCAGGGAATATTAGAGAATATACAAATACAATTAAATATATATATATAAATAAATATATATATTCGGTTTAATCTGGCCCTTCACAACAGCCACCCCCTGAATAGGTCCCAGACCTAATCAGTTAAACGGAGACAGATTAATCGCGTTGTCTATTTACACATAAGGGTTTGCTGTAGGGGTCAGTCAACTTCACAAAGTCATAGGGTTGTAGGGTCATGGTCATCATCGATTGTGTCTGGGAGTCGAGGCAGTTCTATGAGCCTTGCCACGGGACGGGTGTAAGTGCGACCCTGGACGAGCACTTCAGCTGCTCGGACCTTGCCGTCGGCACCGGTGATCACTTTGCTTACGCGGCCGGCCGGCCACATAGCTCTGGGCAGTGATTGATCAATAATCATGACGACTGTTCCTTCTGTCAAATTGTCTCTCTCCTTTACCCACTTCTGGCGGGTCTGTAGAGACGGTAGGTAGTGCAGTAGGAAACTGTTCCAAAACTTGTCGGCTAATACTTGGCTGTACCTCCACATTCGTCGGCCGTTCGCTTCTTCAGGCCGGTACATTGTCTGGGGTAATGTGGGATCTAGCCGCCCCATCAGGAGTGTGTTGGGGGTAACTGGGTCGATATCCGCCACATCACTGGAGACATATCCGAGGGGCTTCGAGTTAAGTACTCCCTCAATCTCCGTGAGGACTGTCATTAGGACTTCTTCCGCCACAGTCTGGGCCCCAAGTACTGCGTACAGGGCTGTCTTTATGGAGCGCACTTCTCGTTCCCAAGTGCCACCGAAGTGGGGTGCGTTTGGGGGGTTGAATTGGAAATCAACCTGTGCTGGAGCGAGGTGGGTCTTAAGTTCTGGGCCCATAGCTTGGAAGCTCTCTCTCAGCTCTCTTTCGCCGCCTTTAAAGTTTGTCCCATGATCGGACAATAGGGTAGACGGTCTTCCTTTCCGTGATATGAATCTACGGAAGGCCATAAGGAATGAGTCTGTGCTCATGGTCGGGAGAAGCTCGATGTGTATCGCTCTGGTGGTCATGCATTTGAATACAATACCCCACCGCTTCTCGGTTCCTCTTCCTTTCTTTATGTGCAGCGGGCCAAAGCAGTCCATACCCGTTGAGTGGAATGGCTTGTCACCGATTCGGAGGCGACATGGAGGAAGGTCAGCCATCCTTGGTATGCTGGGCTGCGCGCGCCACTTGCGGCAGTCTAGACATGTTCGTTGGAAGCGTCGTACCGCCTCTCTTCCTTGTAGGATCCAGTAACGACGTCTGATTTCCGCGAAGACTCTTTCTGCTCCTGCGTGATGTACATCCTCATCGTATTTCTTTATAATCAGCTCTGTGACCTTGTGTCGGCTGTTCAATACGATCGGGTATTTAATGTCATCCAGTAGATTGGGGGCTCTGCGTAGGCGACCACCCACTCTGATGAGGGTGTGAGCGTCGCTCTCGGGGGCCAGGTGAATTAATCTGCTGTCGGATGGGACGGGCTTTCCTCCCTGTAGACAGGCCAATTCATCGGGGAACGAGTCTCTCTGGGCTCGCTGCAGTAGAAGCAATTCTGCTTCCTCGTAGTTAGCTGCTGACATATCAGCGGGGGACTTGCACTCCGGGTGGTACCGCAGGAATGTTCTTTGTTGTGCACTCTCTATGGACGTGCAATCGTTTATGTTAGGGTCGGTGGAGGCTACGGTGCTCAATCCACAGAACACAGACTTCTTAATTTCCACCTCCTCTGGACTTGCTTCCCTCGGGATAGGCATGGGCCACTGTCCTTCCGGGAGTCTTAGGAATGCGGGGCCGTCACTGTAGACATTGCGACGGGTGAGGTCATCCAGGGGCATCCCCCGGGTGATGACGTCAGCTGGGTTCTGTTTTGTATCAACGTAGCGCCACTCTGTTTCTCCGGTTAACTCTTCGGTTAAGTCTTGAATCTCTGTGACTCTGACTCCCACGAAGACTTTGTACTTGCATGAGTCCGATTTGATCCAGGCGAGTACCGTCGTGGAATCTGACCACAGGATTGTTCTAGACACCGGTATGGTGAGCTCACGTTGGATGAGCGTGGCTAGGTGCGCTCCGGCTAGGGCTGCGCAGAGCTCTAGACGTGGGATAGATTGTTGCTTGCGTGGGGCTATTCTCGAGCGGGCGAGGACAAATGCTGTGTAGATCTCTCCCCCCTGGTCTTGGGCCCGCAAGTAGGCTACTGATCCGTATGCGACCTCTGAGGCGTCACTGAAGACGTGTAAGTCCATTTTACATGTCTCTGGCCTCACCGTGGGTGGGAAGTAGCTTCGGCGCATATTAACGCCTGGGAGTGAGTGGAGCTCCATCTCCCACTCTCTCCAGGTGGATGCAAGGTGTGCGGGAATGGGGTCGTCCCAGCCCTGGTCCTTGTCCCACAATGCTCGTACAATCATTTTTGCCCTGGTGGTGTACGGTAGAATACATCCTAGCGGGTCATATTGTCGGGCGAGTGTTGTGTACACACTCCGTCTGGTGGTCGGCGCCGCCGCCGGCCTTCCCTGCTCCGTAGTCAGGGACTTGTGTCTGTAGTGAAGCGAATCTGTTTTGAATCGCCACACCAATCCCAGGGTCATCTCCTGGGCTTCTCCCGGGATTGTAGCCATCCAGGTCTCGCTGCTGGCTGCCTTGTCCTCGGAGGAGAGGCTGCGCAGTACTTGCGGATCGCTGCTGGCCCACTGCCTGAGATCAAAGCCGCCTTTGATCAATGAGGCGCGGAGTTTAATCAGGAGAGCCTCGGCTTCTTCCTGGGTTGAAAGGCTTTGTAGACAGTTGTCTACGTAGAAGCTGTTCTTTACGCTGTGTCGGACCTCTTCGTCCGCTGCTGGGTCCTCTGCTACATGTTTCTGTAGTGCAAATGTCGCACAGCAGGGGCTGCACGTCGTTCCGAAGGGGAGGACTTCCCATTGGTAGATGGCTGGGTGCTCATCTCCTGGCTTCTCTCTCCATAGGAACCGTAACAGGGGCTTGTCCGCCTCTACTAATCTCACCTGCAGGAACATTCCTTTAATGTCCCCGCTGATGGCCACCTTTTCCTGGCGGAAGCGGAGTAGAACGCCGAGTAGGGAGGGGCCGAGTGTGGGACCGGGCAGTAACTCTTTATTCAGATTTTGGGATCCGATCTGGTAGCTGCAGTTAAACACTATGCGGTCTTTACCATTGTGATGGACCTTGTGGTGGGGCACGTACCACGATTCAGTGGTCTGGTCAGCCTCTTTAATGTCCATCTTTGTGACGTGTCCCGCTGTGATGAGCTTCTCAATCTCAGCGCGGTATACACTCTCTTGGGCGGGGTTCTTGGCTAAGCGCCGCTCCGTGTTCAGCAGGTACCGTTCTATGGCGTCTGTCTTGGCGTGGAAAGTAGGCATTCCTTCTCGCCGCAGGAGTGGCGTGGCGTATCTCAACACGCCGTTGACCGGGACTCTCTTGGTCCCTGTCTCGAGGAGGTGAATGGCGTAAATGTCATCTTTAGAGCGAATGTCTTTCTTTCCATTCTTAAAGGGCATTTGTTCCAAGCTCCATAGCCGCTCTACGTGTTGCAGGAGTGCGGTTTCTCCCTCTGTGACTCGGGAGTGGAGACATCTAGTGGCTGTACTTCGGTTGAGAGATTTGGCGAGCGGGCCTTGGAGAGTCCATCCCAAACGGGTCTCGACTGCTGCAGGACAGCCTCGGGGTCCGGTATGAACCCGGTCTATCGGGACAATGAGGTCTGCATGGTCGGAGCCTATCAACAGGGTCGGCATAGCATTGAGCGGGATCGGTAACTTGCGCAGATGTGCATATTTCTCCATCAGCTTGGCGACGGGGTATGTGTACCGCGACAGTCCTATTTCTTGGCTGGTGAAAGCGTCTGCAATCTGGTACCGTCGCTCAGGCTGGCCGCTTGCTGCGATAGAGAATGAGACATTCTCGCCCTTTATCGTCTTCAAATCTCGTCTTATTGTCCGAATTGTCATTTGGGTTTCGCTTCCCCGCAGCCCTAGCTGGGCCGCAGCGGAGGCGAGCAGCAGGGTCTTCTCTGACCCGTCATCGAGGACGGCGTAAGTGTCCAGGACTTTATTCTGGTGGCTTAGTGTCACACGCACTACTTTTAGGAGTACTCGGGCTCCACTGCTGCTGGCGGGATCGATGTACATGACGCTCGCTTTGCGGCTGGATGGTGCAGGTGAAGGGCGCCGTCTGTTACTGTCGTGAAGTATGTCCAGATGGGCTCCATCGCACTTGGTGCACCTTTTCTTTAAGCGGCATTCGGCTGCCATGCGTGAGCGCGCACAGCGAAAACAGCGCTTGTTGGACTTTATCCATTGACCTGCTTCCTCCGCGTTCAGCTTGGGGAAGGAGTCACATTGCGCTAGCCAGTGTTCTTTCTCACAGTAGGGGCACACTATCTTCCACTTCTCCGTTCTGGAGGGGGTACTGTGGCTCCTGCTGCTCGGTACTGACTCCGATTGGTGCATCACAGTCACCGATCTTCTTCCATCATTTAGTCGTCTGGTTCCTTCTCTGGAGCCAGGGGTGCTCCGTCCGAATGTATCTAGCCGTAGGCTGCTGACTTCTCTCGCCAGGAAGTCTGCTAGATCGAGGAGGTTCGGTTCGGGGCCATTCGGGTCTCTGTGGTCCCTCTGCCGCCTAAAGCGCTCCTGACGAGCGGGCGGCAGCCTCTCCAGGATCCCTTCCACATTTGAGTTGGCGCAAAGTTCATACCTCCCCCCTCTCCCCGCGCTCCCAACATCCCCACCAGGGACCGCACTCTGATGGACAGGTCGTCCAGTGCTCGATTGTCTATTGCTGGGGGTAAGCGGTCGATGTGTCGGATCTCCTGGATCACGTAATCCCATATGCGCCCATACCTCTGGTCCAATGCTACCAGCGCTGCTGTGTATGGGGTGGTGGAAGTCGCGTAGGCGAGCGCTATATTATGTGCGCGGGGTACCTTTAAGTGCTTCAGTAGGATGGCGTATTTATGGCGTTCATCCAATACATCCACCAACATGGTCTCCAGACACATGCGGAGTTCTGTATACTGGGCCCGGTTCTCTTGGGTGAAGTCGGGTACCATAGGCGTGCCAATGTATGACGCTGACTGTGGATACATCGGCGAGCGTTGGGGGAGAGGCCTCCTAGGCGAGTCTCCTCCCGCTCCTTGGTATGGGCTGGTACCGGCAGTGTACCATGGCCCGCTTGTCCAGGTGCTGTTCCTCGGTGCGGGTCGTGCGTCGTGCTCACCCGTGTATAGAGTCGGGGGTCTGTAGCGCAGCTCCGCGGGAGTATAGCCTGGGCTGTACCGGACCTCCTGGTCCGGTAGAGTACTGTGCTGTCTTCGGGCGCGGTTCTCCTCCTCTTCCTCTTCGTCTTCAGTTAGGTCATCCAGTGCTTGTAGTCTCTGGTTTAGCCTCTCCACAGGATATGCTGCTCCTTCCCGGTTGCTAGGTCTCGCTTGGACCGGTGGGGGGAGGTGGTCTGTGGGGGGTATAGACCTCGTCTGTTGGTCAAGTTCAGGGTTGTTTACTCGGCTAGGGGATGCCGCCCTGGAGGTGTGTCTAGACGAGTTCCTGGAGCCTCTGGCGGAGGGAGAGGGTGTTGTCCGTCTGATCAGCTGTTCTATTAGTTGCGCTTGCTGTCTGTCGCGCTCTGCGTCCCGTAGAGCACCAGCAGCTGCTCGCTGGCTGTCTGCTCGGTCTCGGGCCACATTCTCTTCCATCTGAATGCGTCTTATTTCCAGGCGTATGTGCTCTTCTTCGCTCCGTTGCTGTATCTGCAATCGATCGCGTTCACCCTGGAGTCTATCGCGTTCAGTAGAGGCTTTCAGGCTGACGAGGAATGCCTGCTGTAGGGTCCTCTCTGCCTCGCTGGGAGAAGGCGGTTGTATAGGGGAGCCTTCCCTCGGGGTACTCCTTGCGGAGCCTTGGAGCTCTATCTCCACGGTGCTCTCCCCGTCTTCTTCCGTGCCGAGTTCTCTCTCGGTAGCGTTGTATTCCTCCCGGGACTCATCGGGGACTACTTCTTCAGTACTGGCGGGGTGTGAAGTCATGTCTAGTTCCCACTGGTCCCCACCGTGAACTTGGTCAGTTACATCAGAGCCCGTAGGGGCCTCTATGGTCGGGGTAGTCTGGGCGTTGGGGTTAGACATACTTTTACTTTCTAGTTTTACCGCGTTTACTGTTAGTAGAAGACTAGGTTGTTGACTGACAGCGTAAGCCTCTAAGTACTGAGGGAGCCGTCGTTCGCGCTGCGGGCGTTGGTTAGGAGGATCGTTTCGTGGAGTGTTCATCATAGGCCATTTCAATATTAATAACACTATATTAATATTACACGAATTACCCTCCGGCTCGAAGGACCAATTGTAACTGAGGGGTACAATTCCCTGACTGTATTACTAGATATGATACTTACTACCACTACCTTTGTACTTAATATTCGGCCACCCAGTACACGGCATAAATATATTATCATGAACACTCTCACGTAGATGAAACGGATCCAACACAAATGTACGAATTAGAAACAGGTCTTTATTTCCTACACAGCGATGGTGTGTAGAATAAACACTTAATCACTTAATTACATTTATGAATTGAAATAGTATGCACTTTTATGGCAAGGAGTATTCGTCGGTATATCAATAGATAATGTCCAATCTCTGAAGGCGCAGGTGGTAAATATACGACCTGGAATAGTTAAGGAATAACAGCAATGATACTTTAATGATTATAGGCTGGATACACTAGAGGGGGTTAATCCGGTCGCTTGTAAGCCGACAGGAGTAGGAGGGGGGGGGGGTAGAATCCAGCTGCCTCGTCCGGCCAAGGGTATCCCAGGTGAACCCACTGTAGTGCCGTTCAATGCGCCGGCGATCCTTGGACCACAGATGAAAGCAGGTGGACTCTTTGTGGGCCGGCTCTCTCCGGTCCACGGGGGAGAGATGTGGAGAGACCTCGTCTTGCAGAGCGTCTCCTCACCTTGCGTCCTCTCCAGGGGGGGGGGTTCCAACACACGGTAGTGTCGGGGGTCTTTATCCATAGAATAATCAAAGTATCCAAAGCATAATCCGTGCCTGGGAAGGCGGGCTGTCGTCGGTAGAATAATCCGGTATACAGGTCCACTCGCTCGTCGGCTCTGGGGCTCCTCGGGTGCAGCTTCACATAGGGTCAACCACCCTGGGTAAGCAGCCAGTTCTCTGCCCGAAACGATGGGGTACTGACTACGGTAGTATTCTCACCGCACGAAGCACTATATATTAACAGACTATTATTAGCTTAATAGACTACGTCCAACTCGACGATATAGTGCCAAATATGACTATTCAAATATTAATATACACGATGTCTCAATACCGATGGTAGGCCGAACTTGGCCTTACTCCCACACGTGGCATCGCGGGGAGGCTTTACGTCTGTGACTCTATTGGAGGGTAAGAAACTGGACTGAAAAAGAAAGTCCTACTTTAGTAGCGCAGTATATATACGCACTATGAACAAATAGTCCCATTAGTGGTGCGGTAGCCAAATTCCTACGCGGAACTAGGACTTGTTCGTACATGTCGAGCGGTACGTTTGAACTGGGTCTGAGGGGTATGGCAGCCTGGCACCAAGGTCTCGACCAATAGTAGAATGGAGACTATTATGGGATGTTCAGTAGGCTAGAATGGATATTCAATGCATATTGTACAAGGAATATACAAGGGATATCAGGGAATATTAGAGAATATACAAATACAATTAAATATATATATATAAATAAATATATATATTCGGTTTAATCTGGCCCTTCACAACAATATTTGTATAACATTTACAGATTAGTTCTACATTATTTATAACTCATTATCAACATTGTTTGTACTTGATTTGTTCATCATTAAATAATGTTGTTTAATGTGTAGTAACACATTTGTAGATGCTTTGAAAAATGGATATGAAAAAACTACTATACTGTATCTCCATTTATTTTTCATGTTCAACAAATGATTTGTTAAGACATTCATAATACATCTATAAATCATTTGCAGATGCTATCGTGGGGGCCAATCTGAAGTGAAGCCTATTCATCATTAACAAATGTCTAATACAGTTAATTATTTGTTTACTTTTTCATCACATGTTACAAATGTTGTAGACAGCTTTCGGATACACCAAAACATCATGTGACATCAAACAGTGACAGAATTAGGACTAAAGATAAATGCAATTGTATTAACATATAAAATACATGTGCATGACATATAGTGTAACATGGGGGGGCGCTAGGAGTAGGACCCTAGAGTACCCTGGCCAGGTAGAGAATCTAGAGAGGAAGTGTCACGAGAGTGAGACTTGACTTCACGTGTGTTGCCGTCTGTTGAATGGAAGCACGATACATGCAGAACCAAGTTATCCGTGCTGCTCCTGCCCCACGCTTTTAATAAGGTATGAGCAGTTTAAACACCTTTTTTGTTGGTAAATCTATTCCACCATTTCCGACCTACAAACAACTCTTATATGTTGTGTAGCGCTAACGTTACATTTGTTCCTAATGTGTGCTCAGTATATTGCGGTATGTGATGATGACACGACACACAAGGGTAATAATTATTTGTATTTTCAGACTGTATAGGCGCCGATACAGCCTGAAAATACAAATAATTATTACTCTTGTGTGTCGTGTCATCATCACATACCGCAATATACTGAGCACACATTAGGAACAAATGTAACGTTAGCGCCCACCACATCAAGTACGTCTACACAACATATAAGAGTTGTACTTGTTTGTAGGTCGGAAATGGTGGAATAGATTTACCAACAAAAAAGGTGTTTAAACTGCTCATACCTTATTAAAAGCGTGGGGCAGGAGCAGCACGGATAACTTGGTTCTGCATGTATCGTGCTTCCATTCAAACAGACGCCAACACACGTGAAGTCAAGTCTCACTCTCGTGACACTTCCTCTCTAGATACTCTACCTGGCCAGGGTACTCCTGGGTCCTAGTGCCCCCCCAATTTACACTATATGTCATGCACATGTATTTTATATGTTAATACAATAGACCTGTCGCTAAACCACGCCCCAAAATAGAATTTGTCCAATCATATCACAGCAAAAATCCTTGCTGCAGAAAACTCGGTCAACACCAGAAAAGCCATTTGTGGGCTGCATCAAACCAAACGTCTGTGATCGAAACCACTGTGAAGAGTTCAGTTTATATGTTATTATCTACCTAATATCTGATGGTGAAACGCTGTGCATGGGGTACCTGTAATTCGGACACCAGGTACCCTGAAAGACTGGATGGAGGAGTATATTTCATACCTTTTCCGAAGCCCAAAAGACAACTCGACAAATGCAAGCGGTGGATTCTGTTGTCTCGTCGACCACATACACAACTGAATGTGAAGACCATTACCCGCCAGTTCGTGGTGGAGGTTGACGCCTCAAGTACCGGAGTAGGGGCGGTCCTCTCCCAACGCTCCGCTCTCGACCAGAGACTGCATCCCTGCGCCTTCTTCTGTCGCCGCCTGACCCCAGCGGAGGTCAACTACGATATTGGGAACCTGGAGCTCCTGGCAGTCAAACTGGCCCTGGAGGAATGGAGGCACTGGCTGGAGGGCTCAGAGATCCCCTTCCTGGTCTGGACTGACCATAAGAAGCTCGCCTACATCCAGACGGCCAAGCGCCTGAACTCCCGCCAGGCGCGCTGGGCACTGTTCTTCGCCAGGTTCAATTTCACCCTGACCTACAGGCCTGGCTCCAAGAATACCAAGCCAGACGCCCTCTCCCAGCAGTTTGTCCCTGAAGAGGGTCCCGCGCAACCTGACACTATCCTCCCCTCCTCCTGCTTGGTGGCCGCCGCCACCTGGGAGATCCAGTCCGTCGTCCGGGAGGCCCAGCGCGTCCAGCCTGATCCAGGTAACGGCTCACCTTACCGGCTTTTTGTCCCCGACCTTGTCCGCTCCCAGGTGCTCCAGTGGGTCCACGCCTCCCGGTTCGCCTGTCATCCTGCCCTCCGCTGCGTGACGACCCGGGACCCCTCCGGCTGGAGTGTTTTCCTGCCATGGATTGAGTATGCCCACAACTCTCTGTCCTCCGCGGCCACAGGTCAGTCCCCCTTCGAGTCCTCTCTGGGCTACCAACCCCCGCTGTTCCCTGCACAGGAGGAGGAGATCGCGGTTCCATCGGTGCAGGACCACCTTCGCCGCTGCAGGAGGATATGGGAGGACACGAGGGCCGCGCTGCTCTGCTCCGCTGAGCAGAACCGTCGCTTCGCCGACCGCCACCGGACCCCGGCTCCCAACTATCAACCAGGTCAGATGGTTTGGCTCTCATCTCGGGACCTACCGCTCAAGTCTTTCTCCCGTAAACTCACCCCCCGTTTTGTTGGTCCCTATAAGATTCTGTCCATTATCAACCCCTCAGTCGTCAAACTCCAGCTTCCCTCCATCATGCGCATTCACCCCTCATTTCATGTTTCCCAATTGAAGCCGGTGGTCTCCTGTCCCCTGTCTCCTCCAGCTCCGGAGCCTCCCCCTCCGCTGGTCATCGACGACCACCCGGCCTACATCGTCCGGCAGCTGCTGGACGTGCGTCGCCTCGGCCGCGGCTTCCAATACCTCGTGGACTGGGAGGGCTACGGCCCGGAGGAGCGCAGCTGGGTCTCCCGCGGGTTGATCCTGGATCCTGACCTCGTCCGGGACTTCCATCAGGATAACCGTGACAGGCCTGGAGGCGCCCGTAGAGGGGGGGGGTCCTGTCATGGTCGGGGCTCGGGCCTTCTTCTGTCCCCATCCTGCCGCGCCCATATATGGGCAGCTTCCTGCGGCAGCATTCCCACGCTGCCAGACGAGCATCAATCAGCGCGGCTGTGAGGGATTCCCTCATCAGCAGCCGCTATATCACCTGACGGATCCTGTCGTCCCTCGTCGCAGTGTTAAACTGCCTACCTAGGTACGACGCCTCAGTCCGAAGACCTGCTAGACACTCTCGTATTATTATTCCCTGTTCTAACCTTCCTTCTCTTGTGCCCAAGGACCTCCGTTCCAGCGAGCCCGTCTGGACCCCTGGAGCTTGACGAAGGAGTTCCTGCTCGCACCCCCGACACAGCAGGTGTCTACCTTCTCCCGTACTGCACAAGGAGTGCACCTGTCCTAAAGGAACATTCTCCCGTACTGCACAAGGAGTGCACCTGTCCTAAAGAACATTATCCCGTACTGCACAAGGAGTGCACCTGTACTAACCCCAAGAACATTCATTCCTGTCTGTTGTACATTTCTGGATGTAATTTCTGTCTGCTTGGGGAGAACGATTAAAACACCCTAAACCGCTCCATTCTCTCTCCTCCTGTGTTTGCTATTGGGCTCCGCAAAAAAACCCTCCTCACAGGCTTGCATCACAGTCAGGAAAGGGGCTGCCTGCGGCCATCGTCAACAGTCATTCACGGTCGACTTTGTTTGTCCGACTTTTCAAAGAGGGCGTGGCTGAACGATAGGTCTATTGCATTTATCCTTAGTCCTAATTCTGTCACTGTTTGATGTCACAAAGAAGGGTGTATCCGAAAGCTGTCTACAACATTTGTAACATGTGATGAAAAAGTAAACAAATAATTAACTGTATTAGACATTTGTTAATGATGAATAGGCTTCACTTCAGATTGGCCCCCACAATAGCATCTGCAAATGATTTATAGATGTTTTATGAATGTCTTAACAAATCATTTGTTGAACATGAAAAATAAATGGAGATACAGTATAGTAGTTTTTTCATATCCATTTTTCAAAGCATCTACAAATGTGTTACTACACATTAAACAACATTATTTAATGATGAATAAATCAAGTACAAACAATGTTGATAATGAGTTATAAATAATGTAGAACTAATCTGTAAATGTTATACAAATATAGTTATAAATGATTTAATAATCATTTATGAATGTATATAAATGGTTTGTTCATGATTAGTTCATTATCCACTAATGCGTTATAAATACTTTGTAAATGTTATACAAATATAGTTATAAATGATTTAATAATCATTTATGAATGTATATAAATGGTTTGTTCATGATTAGTTCATTATCTACAAATACCTTATAAATGTATTATAACAGGGTGTTATTATAAAGTGCTACCAGTAAATGTTTGCATAGCAACAGCGTTGAATAAGTCATGGTGTGATTGAAGAAATTAGTTGTTATTCAGCTCTGTTAGCGGTTTGTAGGAGAAGAGGGCAGAGGAGAATGAGGTGCCACTGCCCAAGCCCCTGCAGCCTGGAGCAGGCTTTGTTGATGTGAGCCTGTGGTGCGTCGTTCACATTAGGAGTCGATGCCCAGGGTGAATACTAATGGCCATCATTTGTCTACTCTACTGGATCAGTGTACTCTGGGCATTAGTGATGTCACAGCTTTTGTCCAGGGATCTCGCTCTCAAGCATGTGTGTTTGTATGTGTGTGTGTGTGTGTGATTTTAGAAGTATACACAAGAATCCCTCTCAGAAATGTTATGATAGCTAATCAAGGGAACCAGTATTTCAGTCACACAAACACGCTGTAAATGTCCATGGGACGCAGCATGTGACATACACTGTTACTCCTTCTGAATGGAGATACATACTATAGATTCCACGAGAGTTGGAATGATGGAAAACATCCAAAAGGATCATCTTTATTACTTATTGTAGAACAATTACATGGGTTGTAATAGTGTTTTATTGACCATAAAACTACGCTAATAATATAGATAGATAGTTAAATTAGAGTGCTCAGTAAGGGTATGTGGTATAAATGTCTGCCACCCTGCTGGTCTTGATGAACTCTCTGTGCCAAATGCTTGACACTGCTTGCGTAAGGAGGTTTCTTTTTTTAAAGACGATTTGCATGACAAAGGCTGCTAGATCCAGGGTACTGAGGAGGGGGTCTGGGGGAGGCAGGAGGCAGAGGGGGACTGCTGGACAGACTGACTGTGATCTTTGCTCACTGGTACCACGGCTGGTCCCCCCACCAGATCACCGGGCACACTGGACATGCTGGACGTTGAGACTGGCCATTGGATGAAGGGACTGGACCAGGACTGGGTTCAGCTCATTCCAACCTACTGGTGTACAGAGGGAGAGTTTCCACAGCCTTGGAGTAACACTGGGATCTTAGAACTGGAGACATAGAAAAGGCTTCACGGTGGATCGACAGTACAAGTAAGCCTTGACTTGACTTGCACTCTTTAGAGAATGTGGCAATTAATGTAAAACATTTTGTTGGTTGTTTCTCTATCTAATAGTTTCATCTGAATAGAATTGCTTCTATTAATTATGTTGCTGGACTGAATACAATTGGCTGTTTGATCCGAAAGAAATAGATCATGTTAAAATATACATAAATAGTGATAACAGTTGATGTTGTGTTTTATTTCAGTTGAAGATCACTTCGATTTAGAGATGATTGATGCCCCAGTGATTGGGATACTGCTCCTCTCCACTGTGGTAATCATTCTTTTGTACATTTTATTCAATAATAATAATAATAATAATAATATAATACATTTTATTTGTATTGCACTTTTTGTTCACTAGCATCCCAAAGTGCTACAGGGTTAAAACATAGTTACATTTTTTTTTATAATTATTAATAGTAATAAAGATTAAATATAGAATAAAAATAAAATAAACATAGAACATAGTTAAAAACATATATAAACAGAACATTTAAAACAACAGCACAAGACAATAAACGGTAATATAAAGGCAAAGTTGCATGAATAGTTGTAGTTTTCAATACAATTCCACAAATGTTATTCACTATTGCACAGCAATTATTGAATTAATCATTATTTTGTACGTTTTAAAACATTGACATAAAGGCGTATGAATAGTTGTTGTTTTAAAATAAGTATATATTATAAATGTTATTCACTATGGCACAGTGATTATTGAAATGATGAAGTTAGAATAACTTTCCTTCTGGATAGGTGCTGTGTGTAAGTGAACCAACACATGCTGGACCAGCCAGAGGGAGGGGCGTACATGGTGGGTGATTTGCCTTTCAATCGCCTTCAGTGACCATTCAGCAGATTGAATTCCATTCACTGCGTGAATCATTCACTTCTTGTTTCCTTCTTTCTGTATAACATGCAGTGTTATTCATACTAGAATATGTCCATGTGGACTGAATCATCAGGCTAAATCATCATACCTTTGTTGTGTCCGCTGCATAAGAACTTTAAGCTTATCTTAAAACTTTAAGATAATATATTAAAAAATATATAAAAATAAAATTGTATTTTCATAAAAACAAGTGAAAGGATCTGTCAGTAGGGTGAGATAATTGCACTTGTGCCGATCCAAGATAAGTGTGCTTGTTTTGAGAAAAGCCTTGAAACAAGCTAATTTGTAATGAAAGGTTTTCTTACCTTGGTACATTTTGTTTCACTTAATTTAAGAAGAAAATAAGACTTTAAGACTCAGTAGGCCTACCAGAGTATAAGATTACAAGATAGATTTTCTGAAATATGTTCTGTTTCTATCCGCCTGTTAGAAGACAGTCCACTGGTCCACCTCACACCAGACTGGGCCTTCCAGCTGGTCAATGAGTCACTGGCGTTCCCAAGGGCTGAGAGCTTCTGCAGGGGCCAGTTCAGCTCCCTCACCACCCTGGGCCAGTTGCAGGACCAGGAGGGAGCCCTGGAGCTG
>NC_140165.1:155287845-155295345 GCF_963971535.1 Notolepis coatsorum | reverse complement strand
AGTAGCTGCTACACCTGTAGTTTACAGTAGCTGCTACACCTGTAGTTTACAGTAGCTGCTACATCTGTAGTTTACAGTAGCTGCTACACCTGTAGTTTACAGTAGTCACAATAGCTGCTACACCTGTAGTTTACAGTAGTTCCAGTATATGCTACACCTGTAGTTTACAGTAGTTACAGTATCTGCTACACCTGTAGTTTACAGTAGTTACAGTATCTGCTACACCTGTAGTTTACAGTAGTCACAGTAGCTGCTGCACCTGTAGTTTACAGTAGTTGCAGTATCTGCTACACCTGTACTTTACAGTAGTTACAGTATCTGCTACACCTGTAGTTTACAGTAGTTACAGTATCTGCTACACCTGTAGTTTACAGTAGTTACAGTAGCTGATACACCTGTAGTTTACAGTAGTTACAGTAGCTGCTACACCAGTAGTTTACAGTAGTTACAGTAGCTGCTACACCTGTAGTTTACAGTAGCTGCTACACCTGTAGTTTACAGTAGCTGCTACATCTGTAGTTTACAGTAGCTGCTACACCTGTAGTTTACAGTAGTCACAGTAGCTGCTACACCTGTAGTTTACAGTAGTTACAGTAGCTGCTACACCTGTAGTTTACTGTAGTTACAGTAGCTGCTACACCTGTAGTTTACAGTAGTCACAGTAGCTGCTACACCTGTAGTTTACAGTAGTTCCAGTATATGCTACACCTGTAGTTTACAGTAGTTACAGTATCTGCTACACCTGTAGTTTACAGTAGTTACAGTATCTGCTACACCTGTAGTTTACAGTAGTCACAGTAGCTGCTGCACCTGTAGTTTACAGTAGTTGCAGTATCTGCTACACCTGTAGTTTACAGTAGTTACAGTATCTGCTACACCTGTAGTTTACAGTAGTTACAGTATCTGCTACACCTGTAGTTTACAGTAGTTACAGTAGCTGATACACCTGTAGTTTACAGTAGTTACAGTAGCTGCTACACCAGTAGTTTACAGTAGTTACAGTAGCTGCTACACCTAAAGTTTACAGTAGCTGCTACACCTGTAGTTTACAGTAGCTGCTACACCTGTAGTTTACAGTAGTTACAGTAGCTGCTACACCTGTAGTTTACAGTAGCTGCTACACATGTAGTTTACAGTAGTTACAGTATCTGCTACACCTGTAGTTTACAGTAGTTACAGTAGCTGCTACACCTGTAGTTTACAGTAGTTACAGTAGCTGCTACACCTGTAGTTTACAGTAGCTGCTACACCTGTAGTTTACAGTAGTTTACAGTAGCTGCTACACCTGTAGTTTATAGTAGTCACAGTAGCTGCTACACCTGTAGTTTACAGTAGCTGCTACACCTGTCGTTTACAGTAGCTGCTACACCTGTAGTTTACAGTAGTTACAGTAGCTGCTACACCTGTAGTTTACAGTAGTTACAGTAGCTGCTACACCTGTAGTTTACAGTAGTTACAGTAGCTGCTACACCTGTAGTTTACAGTAGTCACAGTAGCTGCTACACCTGTAGTTTACAGTAGCTGCTACACCTGTAGTTTACAGTAGTTACAGTAGCTGCTACACCTGTAGTTTATAGTAGCTGCTACACCTATAGTTTACAGTAGCTGCTACACCTGTAGTTTACAGTAGTCACAGTATCTGCTACACCTATAGTTTACAGTAGCTGCTACACCT
The DNA here is from genome assembly GCF_963971535.1 of Notolepis coatsorum. Classification (NCBI taxonomy): domain Eukaryota; kingdom Metazoa; phylum Chordata; class Actinopteri; order Aulopiformes; family Paralepididae; genus Notolepis; species Notolepis coatsorum. The sequence continues at coordinate 155,293,670 of NC_140165.1, read as the reverse complement.
GTAGTTTACAGTAGTTACAGTAGCTGCTACACCTATAGTTTACAGTAGCTGCTACACCTATAGTTTACAGTAGTTACAGTAGCTCCTACACCTGTAGTTTACAGTAGTTACATTAGCTGCTACACCTGTAGTTTACAGTAGCTGCTACACCTGTAGTTTACAGTAGTTACACTAGCTGCTACACCTGTAGTTTACAGTAGTTACAGTAGCTGCTACACCTGTAGTTTACAGTAGTTACAGTAGCTGCTACACCTAAAGTTTACAGTAGCTGCTACACCTGTAGTTTACAGTAGCTGCTACACCTGTAGTTTACAGTAGTTACAGTAGCTGCTACACCTGTAGTTTACAGTAGCTGCTACACATGTAGTTTACAGTAGTTACAGTATCTGCTACACCTGTAGTTTACAGTAGCTGCTACACCTGTAGTTTACAGTAGTCACAGTTGCTGCTACATCTGTAGTTTACAGTAGTTACAGTAGCTGCTACACCTGTAGTTTACAGTAGTTACAGTAGCTGTCACACCTGTAGTTTACAGTAGTTACAGTAGCTGCTACACCTAAAGTTTACAGTAGCTGCTACACCTGTAGTTTACAGTAGTTACAGTATCTGCTACACATGTAGTTTACAGTAGTCACAGTATCTGCTACACATGTAGTTTACAGTAGCTGCTACACCTATAGTTTACAGTAGCTGCTACACCTATAGTTTACAGTAGCTGCTACACCCGTAGTTTACAGTAGTTACAGTATCTGCTACACCTGTAGTTTACAGTAGCTGCTACACCTATAGTTTACAGTAGCTGCTACACCTGTAGTTTACAGTAGTTACAGTAGCTGCTACACCTGTAGTTTACAGTAGTTACAGTAGCTGCTACACCTGTAGTTTACAGTAGCTGCTACATCTGTAGTTTACAGTAGTTACAGTAGCTGCTACACCTGTAGTTTACAGTAGTCACAGTAGCTGCTACACCTGTAGTTTACAGTAGTTACAGTATCTGCTACACCTATAGTTTACAGTAGCTGCTACACCTGTAGTTTACAGTAGTTACAGTATCTGCTACACCTATAGTTTACAGTAGTTACAGTAGCTGCTACACCTGTAGTTTACAGTAGTTACAGTAGCTGCTACACCTGTAGTTTACAGTAGTCACAGTAGCTGCTACACCTGTAGTTTACAGTAGTCACAGTAGCTGCTACACCTGTAGTGTACAGTAGTTACAGTAGCTGCTACACCTGTAGTTTACAGTAGTTACAGTAGCTGCTACACCTGTAGTTTACAGTAGCTGCTACATCTGTAGTTTACAGTAGTTACAGTAGCTGCTACACCTGTAGTTTACAGTAGTCACAGTAGCTGCTACACCTGTAGTTTACAGTAGTTACAGTATCTGCTACACCTATATTTTACAGTAGCTGCTACACCTGTAGTTTACAGTAGTTACAGTATCTGCTACACCTATAGTTTACAGTAGTTACAGTAGCTGCTACACCTGTAGTTTACAGTAGTTACAGTAGCTGCTACACCTGTAGTTTACAGTAGTCACAGTAGCTGCTACACCTGTAGTTTACAGTAGTCACAGTAGCTGCTACACCTGTAGTGTACAGTAGTTACAGTAGCTGCTACACCTGTAGTTTACAGTAGTTACAGTAGCTGCCACACCTGTAGTTTACAGTAGTTACAGTAGCTGCTACACCTAAAGTTTACAGTAGCTGCTACACCTGTAGTTTACAGTAGTTACAGTAGCTGCTACACCTGTAGTTTACAGTAGTCACAGTATATGCTACACATGTAGTTTACAGTAGCTGCTACACCTATAGTATACAGTAGCTGATACACCTATAGTTTACAGTAGCTGCTACACCTGTAGTTTACAGTAGTTACAGTATCTGCTACACCTGTAGTTTACAGTAGCTGCTACATCTATAGTTTACAGTAGCTGCTACACCTGTAGTTTACAGTAGTTACAGTAGCTGATACACCTGTAGTTTACAGTAGTTACAATAGCTGCTACACCTGTAGTTTACAGTAGCTGCTACATCTGTAGTTTACAGTAGTTACAGTAGCTGCTACACCTGTAGTTTACAGTAGTCACAGTAGCTGCTACACCTGTAGTTTACAGTAGTTACAGTATCTGCTACACCTATAGTTTACAGTAGCTGTTACAGCTGTAGTTTACAGTAGTTACAGTATCTGCTACACCTATAGTTTACAGTAGTTACAGTAGCTGCTACACCTGTAGGTTACAGTAGTTACAGTAGCTGCTACACCTGTAGTTTACAGTAGTCACAGTAGCTGCTACACCTGTAGTTTACAGTAGTTACAGTAGCTGCTACACCTGTAGTTTACAGTAGTCACAGTAGCTGCTACACCTGTAGTTTACAGTAGTTACAGTAGCTGCTACACCTGTAGTTTACAGTAGTTACAGTAGATGCTACACCTGTAGTTTACAGTAGTTACAGTAGCTGCTACACCTGTAGTTTACAGTAGTCACAGTAGCTGCTACACCTGTAGTTTATAGTAGCTGCTACACCTATAGTTTACAGTAGCTGCTACACCTGTAGTTTACAGTAGTCACAGTATCTGCTACACCTATAGTTTACAGTAGCTGCTACACCTGTAGTTTACAGTAGTTACAGTAGCTGCTACACCTATAGTTTACAGTAGCTGCTACACCTATAGTTTACAGTAGTTACAGTAGCTCCTACACCTGTAGTTTACAGTAGTTACATTAGCTGCTACACCTGTAGTTTACAGTAGTTACAGTAGCTGCTACACCTGTAGTTTACAGTAGTTACAGTAGCTGCCACACCTGTAGTTTACAGTAGTTACAGTAGCTGCTACACCTAAAGTTTACAGTAGCTGCTACACCTGTAGTTTACAGTAGTTACAGTATCTGCTACACCTGTAGTTTACAGTAGCTGCTACACCTGTAGTTTACAGTAGTCACAGTAGCTGCTACATCTGTAGTTTACAGTAGTTACAGTAGCTGCTACACCTGTAGTTTACAGTAGTTACAGTAGCTGTCACACCTGTAGTTTACAGTAGTTACAGTAGCTGCTACACCTAAAGTTTACAGTAGCTGCTACACCTGTAGTTTACAGTAGTTACAGTATCTGCTACACCTGTAGTTTACAGTAGTCACAGTATCTGCTACACATGTAGTTTACAGTAGCTGCTACACCTATAGTTTACAGTAGCTGCTACACCTATAGTTTACAGTAGCTGCTACACCTGTAGTTTACAGTAGTTACAGTATCTGCTACACCTGTAGTTTACAGTAGCTGCTACACCTATAGTTTACAGTAGCTGCTACACCTGTAGTTTACAGTAGCTGCTACACCTGTAGTTTACAGTAGTTACAGTAGCTGCTACACCTGTATTTTACAGTAGCTGCTACATCTGTAGTTTACAGTAGTTACAGTAGCTGCTACACCTGTAGTTTACAGTAGTCACAGTAGCTGCTACACCTGTAGTTTACAGTAGTTACAGTATCTGCTACACCTATAGTTTACAGTAGCTGCTACACCTGTAGTTTACAGTAGTTACAGTATCTGCTACACCTATAGTTTACAGTAGTTACAGTAGCTGCTACACCTGTAGTTTACAGTAGTTACAGTAGCTGCTACACCTGTAGTTTACAGTAGTCACAGTAGCTGCTACACCTGTAGTTTACAGTAGTCACAGTAGCTGCTACACCTGTAGTGTACAGTAGTTACAGTAGCTGCTACACCTGTAGTTTACAGTAGTTACAGTAGCTGCCACACCTGTAGTTTACAGTAGTTACAGTAGCTGCTACACCTAAAGTTTACAGTAGCTGCTACACCTGTAGTTTACAGTAGTTACAGTAGCTGCTACACCTGTAGTTTACAGTAGTCACAGTATCTGCTACACATGTAGTTTACAGTAGCTGCTACACCTATAGTTTACAGTAGCTGATACACCTATAGTTTACAGTAGCTTCTACACCTGTAGTTTACAGTAGTTACAGTATCTGCTACACCTGTAGTTTACAGTAGCTGCTACATCTATAGTTTACAGTAGCTGCTACACCTGTAGTTTACAGTAGTTACAGTAGCTGATACACCTGTAGTTTACAGTAGTTACAATAGCTGCTACACCTGTAGTTTACAGTAGCTGCTACATCTGTAGTTTACAGTAGTTACAGTAGCTGCTACACCTGTAGTTTACAGTAGTCACAGTAGCTGCTACACCTGTAGTTTACAGTAGTTACAGTATCTGCTACACCTATAGTTTACAGTAGCTGTTACACCTGTAGTTTACAGTAGTTACAGTATCTGCTACACCTATAGTTTACAGTAGTTACAGTAGCTGCTACACCTGTAGTTTACAGTAGTTACAGTAGCTGCTACACCTGTAGTTTACAGTAGTCACAGTAGCTGCTACACCTGTAGTTTACAGTAGTTACAGTAGCTGCTACACCTGTAGTTTACAGTAGTCACAGTAGCTGCTACACCTGTAGTTTACAGTAGTTACAGTAGCTGCTACACCTGTAGTTTACAGTAGTTACAGTAGATGCTACACCTGTAGTTTACAGTAGTTACAGTAGCTGCTACACCTGTAGTTTACAGTAGTCACAGTAGCTGCTACACCTGTAGTTTACAGTAGCTGCTACACCTGTAGTTTACAGTAGCTGCTACACCTGTAGTTTACAGTAGCTTCTACACCTGTAGTTTACAGTAGTTTACAGTAGCTGCTACACCTGTAGTTTACAGTAGTCACAGTAGCTGCTACACCTGTAGTTTACAGTAGTTGCAGTAGCTGCTACACCTGTAGTTTACAGTAGTTACAGTAGCTGCTACACCTGTAGTTTACAGTAGCTGCTACACCTGTAGTTTACAGTAGCTGCTACACCTGTAGTTTACAGTAGCTGCTACACCTGTAGTTTACAGTAGCTGCTACACCTGTAGTTTACAGTAGTCACAGTAGCTGCTACACCTGTAGTTTACAGTAGTTACAGTAGCTGCTACACCTGTAGTTTACAGTAGCTGCTACACCTGTAGTTTACAGTAGTTACAGTAGCTGCTACACCTGTAGTTTACAGTAGCTGCTACACCTGTAGTTTACAGTAGCTGCTACACCTATAGTTTACAGTAGCTGCTACACCTGTAGTTTACAGTAGTTACAGTAGCTGCTACACCTGTAGTTTACAGTAGTTACAGTATCTGCTACACCTGTAGTTTACAGTAGTTACAGTAGCTGCTACACCTATAGTTTACAGTAGCTGCTACACCTATAGTTTACAGTAGCTGCTACACCTGTAGTTACAGTAGCTGCTACACCTGTAGTTTACAGTAGTTACAGTATCTGCTACACCTATAGTTTACAGTAGCTGCTACACCTGTAGTTTACAGTAGTTACAGTAGCTGCTACACCTGTAGTTTACAGTAGTCACAGTAGCTGCTACACCTGTAGTTTACAGTAGTCACAGTAGCTGCTACACCTGTAGTTTACAGTAGTTACAGTAGATGCTACACCTGTAGTTTACAGTAGTTACAGTAGCTGCTACACCTGTAGTTTACAGTACTTACAGTAGCTGCTACACCTGTAGTTTACAGTAGTTACAGTATCTGCTACACCTGTAGTTTACAGTAGCTGCTACACCTGTAGTTTACAGTAGCTGCTACACCTGTAGTTTACAGTAGTTACAGTAGCTGCTACACCTGTAGTTTACAGTAGTCACAGTAGCTGCTACACCTGTAGTTTACAGTAGTTACAGTAGCTGCTACACCTGTAGTTTACAGTAGCTGCTACACCTGTAGTTTACAGTAGTTACAGTAGCTGCTACACCTGTAGTTTACAGTAGTTAC
>NC_140165.1:155245345-155282845 GCF_963971535.1 Notolepis coatsorum | reverse complement strand
AGTAGCAGCATTAGCTGCACTCCAATGGACAATGTAGGGGATGACGGGTTCCAGTAGACTGCGGGAAAAGAAGAAGAAGAAGAGCCCATCAAAAGAATTGCGGAGGGCAGTAATACGCCACAATGCGTCTACACTGCAGGAAATTCAAAGAAGAAGAAGAAGAAGAAGAAGAAGAAGAAGAAGAAGAAGAAGAAGAAGAAGAAGAAGAAGAAGAAGAAGAAGAAGAAGAAGAAGAAGAAGAAGAAGAAGAAGAAGAAGAAGAAGAAGAAGAAGAAGAAGAAAAAGAAAAATTATGGAAAGGATGATTACTAATAGATTAGTTTATTTTTTAGAAAGTAAGGATCTTTATGTTGGGTTTCAGAATGGGTTTAGAAATGGCAGGTCTACAATGGAATCAGTAGCTGTTCTAGATCAGGACATTAGACAGGCTTTTGACAATAAGGAAGTAGTGATAAGTGTATTTTTGGATATTGAGAAGGCGTATGACTCTTTGTGGAAAGAGGGGTTGCTTTTGAAATTGTATGAGTTAGGAGTTAGAGGGAGATTGTTTAATTGGATAAAGGATTTTCTATTAGACAGGACGATCCAAGTACGTGTGGGGGGGGCAAACCTCAAAAACTGTAAAAATAGAAAATGGCACCCCGCAAGGAAGCGTGATTAGTCCAGTCCTCTTCGATGTTATGATTAATGACATTTTTGGGCGAATTGGAAGAGGGTTTGGGTTGTCTTTATTTGCAGACGATGGGGCCATATGGAAAAGAGGGAAGAATGTTGAGTATTGTTTAAAGCAGGTACAAAGAGCTCTGGGGGATGTAGAGGAATGGGGAGACAAGTGGGGTTTTAAAATCTCCGCCTCTAAGTCTAATTATATGATTTTTGGTTTTAGAAAGAGGGTGCCTAGGAGAGGGCTGGTTATGTATGGGTCTCCCTTAGAGAGAGTGAAGGTGTTTAAATTTTTGGGAGTTTGGTTCGATGAAAGACTGAATTGGGCTGTTCATATAGAGAAAACCCTGGCAAAGTGTGAAAGAATAGTGAATGTGCTAAGAAGTTTGGCTGGGAGTGGGTGGGGAGCGGATAGAGAGACCACGTGCATGATATATCAGGCGATGATCAGGTCAGTAATTGATTATGGCTGTTTTGTGTACGGCTCTGCGGCCAAGTCTAATTTACGAAAGCTGGATGTGCTTCAGTGCAAGGCTCTGAGAATCTGTTGTGGAGCTTTTAAGACCACCCCAGTCCCAGCACTATTGGTGGAAATGGGGGAGTTGCCCTTAAACCTGAAGAGAGTAAAGTTAGGGCTACAGTACTGGGCAAAATTGGGTGGGACTAGTCTGTCCTTCCCAGCTAGGTGTTTACTTTCAGGAGATGGGGATAAGTATAAGCCTTTTTTGTCCAGTATTGATCAGTGGGCCAGGAAGTTGAGATTGCATCAGGTGGGGGTTGCGGAGCACACTCGTTGGCTGTCAGTGCCATATTGGCTAGTTCCTGATCGAGTCATTGAATTTAGGTTCTTGATGGAGGATGATAAGGGCGAGATTGTGGGAGAAATAGAGAGGTTCCTTCTGGCCTCAGGGTCTCTGGAGGTTTTCACTGATAGCTCTGTGGATCCTGAAAGTGGGAGGGCAGGCTTTGGGTGGTGTGTGCCTCGGTTAGGGATTGGTAAGGGACAGAGAATATCTGATGGCAGCTCTGTATTTGTGACAGAGTTGCTTGTTGCCATTCTCTGGGCATTGTGGTGGGTGGAGGAAGTGGGACCAAGCCAGGTGATTATATGTTCTGACTCGGCTGCTGCACTGATGGCTCTGAGTGCAGGTGGGTCTAAAGCTCGCCCTGATCTCATTCAGGAAATAATGTTGGTTTTATATAGGATTGCGAAGGCAGGCTGGTCAGTGGAGTTTTGTTGGGTTCCGGGGCATGCTGGAATTGCGGAAAATGAGATGGCTGACTCCCTTGCCAAACAGAGCCTGGGAAGGGAGGAAGAGATAGGCATCTCAATGGGAAGAGTAGAACTCAGAGAGAAGATAAAGAAAGGAGTTGAGGCTGAGTGGCAGGCTGAGTGGGAAAGAGGGACCAAGGGAAGGCATTATTTCTCTCTGCAGCCTCGGGTCAAAATCAAGGTGTATGGATATGGGTCTAGGAGTGATAGGGTGAAGATGTGTAGATTGAGGCTGGGACACTGTGGGTTGAACAGTACCTTGTGCATTGTGGGAAAGCATCCAGATGGGTGGTGTGAATGTGGAGAGACTGAAACTGTCGGGCATGTTTTCCTAGAATGTGAAAGGTATAGGAAAGAGAGGGAAATCTTTTATAAAAGTCTGGTAGAGTTGGGAGTCTCTTCCTTCTCTCTTAAATCTTTCTTTGGCATGGATAATGAGAACCACCAGCTGATCACAGAGGCAGTGCTGACATTTCTGCATGCGTCAGAGTTGTACCAGAGGATATAGCGTTATTGTATTTATTAGTATTGGACAGGCAAGAGGAGCAGAGAAGAAGGAGATAGTCGATAGTAATGTGTTTTGAAGATGAGAAGAAGAAGAGGGTAAACAATCAGAGGCCTAACTATGGCACACCACTAGCATAGTATAAGAACTGAGGAGGGCAGTAACACGCCTGCGGGAAATTCAAAAGAAGAAAGAAGAAGAAGAAGAGCTCATCAAAAGAACTGCGGAGGGCAGTAATATGCCACGATGCGTCTACACTGCCGGAAATTCTAAAGAAGAAGAAGAAGAAGCTTTCTAGTAATGTCCACCTTCCGGGGAGCCTGTTCCACAGGCCGGCACTCCTCATCTGGAGTAAGAGGGGAGGAGAGAGGGGTGATGGATAAGGAGAGAGGGGTGATGTATAAGGGGAGAGGGATGAGGGGGAGAGGCAGTAACATCTCCAGCACACCTCATTCTGTGAAAAAAATACAAAAAGCTGAGTATTAGCTAAGCATAGACAGATAATAATAATAGTTCATTTATGGAGCATCTTTCATACATAAAATGCAGCTCAAAGTGGATTCTATTGATTCCTACAAACCGGTTGATACACTCACACTCATCTGTGGCCTTTTGGAATAAACCTAGTGGCTACAGTCAGCGTTAGAGTATGGTCAGGGTTAGCTTATGGTTATGGTTGGGGCTAGGTTATGGTTCTGTATATAACCTTTATACCAGGGTAGGTTCTGTGTATAACCTTTATTTACCAGGGTAGGTTCTGTTCATAACGTAAGGTTATGTATATAACCAAGTTCTGTTAGTTATGGTGCGCTCAGCACCAGTTGCATATATCTCGCTTCAGCATATATACACTGAATAATTTCACAAATGTACCTTTAAATGCCAGCATTCATCTGGCCACACCCCCATCCGCTTACCTATATAAGCAGGGGTGGTGCCACACACTCATCTCCTTCCCAACAAATTTCACCACAATGTAAAATCAAGGGCCGCAGCGGCGTCCTGGTGCTGAGCGCACCATAACTAACAGAACTTGGTTATATACATAACCTTACGTTCTGTTTCGTTATGGCTTCGCTCAGCACCAGTTGCATAACAGGAGCTGAGCGGGAGCCATAGCTCGACAAATACACCCCGCTGAGGCCCCCCACAGCCATCAGATCAGGGAGGGCCGAGCCCCCCCGACCCACCCTAATGGAGGGCACCCCCCCTATTGGTGGCTTCACGGGAGGGCAACGGACCCGACCGTGCGAAGAGGCACTCAAGCAACTCAACGCACAGGGTGAGCAGAGCGTGGCTTGACCACACGACTACACACACGCACAACCCGCATGCCACCCGGGAACGAACGGAGGAAACAACCTTGTTACTGCCCCCAGAATCACGGGGTCAAGGGCAAACCCAACCCCGTGGCAAGGCCGCAGCAGCGGAGCGCGAAGGAAGACCCAGACCCACCAAAGGGACTGGACCCCCTGGAACGGGGGCCCGGAGAAGTCCATGATGCCAGCATCAAGACCCCACCAGGTGGGCACTTAGTGACCCCGCCCCCCACATCGCCAGCGTATTCGGACAAAGGCCCCTCAGCCGAGCGGGCCCTGTCCCCCCAATAGTACACCGCCTGGCACACTGACCCTGCAGAACAGGCAGTCAGCATGGCCGTAAGCACACAAAAAAGGTTAACCAACGGAAGCAGGCAGCGCACCGGGGAAAAACCAGGCAACAGGCTGTTAACCCTAGCCTGGAGACTGCGGACGAGACAGGCGCCAGAGGGGACAGCTGAACACAGCCGCCCCGGCGGAAGGGGCGTATGCTGGCGTTGTTGCATGACCAAGCCTCCATTTAAAAAACCCCACCCAGAGGGGTTGAGGCAGAGAAGGCTGACACGATTGGCAGACGTCATGAATGTGCAGGGGCACCCTCAACCGGTGAACCCGGGAGTTGACACTGCACCAACACACCAGGGAATCAACCACCTTGGTGTTACCCAATGCGGTGGTTGTTCCTATAACCCCTCAAGAAAAAACTCCAAAACACACCTGCGGGTATACACCGGCTATACCGCAGTACAAGTGTTTCAGTTTTCAAAAAAGGGTTAACCCAGGCCTACGGGTCGACGAAACATTACTTCGGACCGGGCCTGGCGATACGGGAAGCACAGGGTCACCAGAGGAGGTCAAAGACCACCCCAACAGGCCCCTCTTCGCCATGCGTGAGAGAGGAGCGAAAAAGAATGGAGAACCCGCCCCTAAGCACACCGTACTTGGTATTCCCAGGCGGTCTCCCAACCAAGTACTAACCAGGACCAACCTGTGTAGCGGCTGAGATCCGACGAGATCGAGCGTGTACAGGTTGGCATGGCCGTAAGCCATTACGACAGTGCTGAGTAAAAACGTACCCAACCAGGGTCTCCATAGCGCTTAACCCTGTGACACCCGGACCGACCTGGCATTTTTCCCCCTGAAAAAAGCCCAAGTCCCTCAGGGTACCAGAACAGCAGATCTGCATCCCCGGCGGACAACGGGTTCAACTGATCCGGACCAGCGTGACCAGAACCAGTCCCGTGCCCTAACCACGCCGACATGCCTACTCCAGGAGAAAGGGCAGATATGCGTGTTGATCTTAACATGAAAAGAAGGCGCCACGCAGACGTTCGGGCGAACCGCGCCCGGTGGCCCACCCCCCGGGGCGTGAGACCCCTCTACATATGTTCAGATCCATTCCGTCATCATCCCCCAGACATGAACGAGAATCCGTCGATAACCAACCCAGGTCGTGGGATGTGGTCGTCGGAAGAGGAAAAACCTCCATCCCAGTTGCTCTATAAAAACGCTGTTTTAACCTCAAGCAACCAAGGCATGCCAGTCAGTCGCCTGTTTACAGCGAGCTAGCACTACACGTGCGTCGGGACACACCCACATCAATGAACAGGCTATTTAGACCTATCATTGAATCCCCAAGGCACCCAGGGGAACGACAAGAGGGGTGTGACACTTCCTAACTCCAACTCTTTTTTAATAGAAAAGAAGGAAGCACCAACAGTATGTATCCCAGTCTACACAGCCGGGGGTAAAAATCGTTCACATTTTTACATCCCACCACCCTCCCATAGGAAGGAGACGGGAATCCCCAGAGAGACTTCCCACACGAGCTGTACAGATTGAAAAGAATATATTGCACCTTGAGCCATGTAAAAAATTTGTTTTAGGGCTCTCCGGGGAAGAGGCACTGAACCCATACACACTCAATAATCGAATTGAATCGAATACATACACAATAGAATAGGACACCTTCTAGAGGGTCCACTCACTTTGACAATCTGAGGAGGAGGCTCTGTACTCTGATGGAGGCTCCCTCACATGGAAGGAGGAGTCCGAACTCACAGAAGGCCCGAATAGGCGCTTGGTGAGGAGGAGCCCTGACCACCCCCCCGAAACAGATCCATCACATGGACCTGAACAGCACACGGAAGTCCTACCAACATAGACGCGCACGGTGACGTACTCTATGGCGGGGGAATTTCTGCGGCGCACACGCCCAATATCCCAGGCCGTGGTACCAGAAAACTCCCTCCCCCCCCCTCACCCCGTAACGTGCCGAACCGCAACGTGACAGGAACCTTGAAGGACAGGGGGTGTACCCCTGACCAACAGAAAAAAGGGGGAGAGGAAAGGTTACCAGTTCACCCCTTTACGATCCCACACCCATGATACGATGTAATGACAAAAAGAGAATATGACACAGTCATAGTCAGCTCTATGAAGCGTTTGACAGCTTCACACAGCGCATGAGCTAACCTGCTATCTGATTTTTACTAAGGAAAAAACACAGAATAGAGAGGGCTCTCTAAGAGCCCCGGTCCAACTCACACATGTGCTTCTGTGGCCAGTCCAACCCAGTTGTAGGTCACATGACACACACAACCCATCATCACCTACAAAAAATGGCAAAAACACACTACAGAGGAACGCCGTTTTTCATAATGAGAGAATACATAATTCTCGATTAGTATCGGCCACAGGCCTTGCTAAGCACACACGAAAGCGACCAAACAATCTTTTCTTTTAGGAAAATAAAGTTTCTCCAGCAGTCTTAGCACAACCTCAGCAATCAAGCTAAGGGTTACATCGCATCCCTACCACACAAAGACACAATGTAGTGCAACAACATGTCTGATAGGAGGATGAAAAAGTCCCCAGGGAACCGGGGGGAAACACAATCCTCCTACTTTACCCTTAATACGGCCAGTTAAAACAGGAAAACCTGTTAATATGTGAACACACTGTTCATTGTCATCACAGGCTGAGAAAAGAAAATTCTTTACTCATTTGTCACTAAGCATAGCTTCATAGGTTAGTTACCCCTTAGTTGTGAGTACACAGTACATATAAACACACATGATGTTTCTCACACAACAACCAGATCATTTTCACATCTGTAACAACAACCCGATTTGCACGGAGAAGCTAATTACCAGTGACAAGACAATTCACACAAAACTCGCGTCGTATCCTAAATGTATTGCAGCAACACACGTTTTTGGAAAACAGCGTTATTTACAAAACATGTAGAAGGTACGCGTATAAGGTCTGGCCAAACCTTTGTCCTACCCGGAGCGTAGATCAGCGAAGTGCAGTCTCAAGGCCCCGTAGAAAACACAGCAGTCCTGTGTTGTTCGAACTGGGCAGCGTCGCCGCACCAACCCGTCGTTACGGTCCCCTTTGTTGACGCAGGCTTTGCCGTCCTGGCCCAGGGCAGGTTCGACGAACATCCTCTGTCAAAGATGACGTCGTAGTCAAGAGTGTTTAAAACATGTTATAATCAAAGCACGTTCAACAGAGTAGCATTAAGCTAACGGCCGCTCCAACCGTCGGTCGCTACTGCCCCTGCCCGCGAGACGCCGAGCGAACGGCGCATGCGACCAGAGGGGAGCTTGCGGCGGCGCGCGAGGAGCCGGAGCTACCCCGTGCTGGGCCTTGGCCGATAGCAGCAAGCTAACGTTTCCTAGTGATCACAGCAAGCTAGCGCCGCAGCTAACAGCTGACTGGCTAACAGTAGGCCCAACATATGTAGGCCACGCAGTGATCACAGCAGGCTAACGCCGCAGCTAACAGCTGACTGGCTAACCGTAAGCTAAGCAGCTATCACCTGAACTTGTACACAATGATATAACACTCACCCAGACAAGGCCGCCGTTCTGAAACCCTCCTCACTTTTTAAGAGAAAAGAGAAACAAGATGTCAACACAGCTTTACAACGGTGATTTTACCAACACCCGACGGAGCCAGCACAACACCCAAACTGGCCTGTGTAGCTGACTTGAACATAGATCTTCCGCTATCGAACATCTATGCCCATATCTCCTCGTGAAGGAATACTCTCATTTGGATATGAAAGAAGGGGCTACACGGTGACAGAAGAGATATCCACTCGTCCAGAAAACACAGGGATCACCAGTGTTAATGGTCGCGGCCCACTAGTTAAAACTATAATGGGCTTCAGACCAAGGTCTTCTGTCGCCTAAGAGGCTGAACAAAGGACCCTAGCCTGGGGCCGGTTTTCATAAACATTGTCAATTAGCCCCCATAGCACTAACAGACAAGTGGAGCCTGCCAGCAAAACAGTACTCACCCAACCTGAAACCCACCGCTTCTCACAACAGCGGCGCGTCCTACAGTTCAGCTGTGCCCTGAAAGGTTTCACCCCAACCAACACAGCAAGGAACTGCAGTTGAGAGGCATGCAGCGGCGTGCTCCCAATACGAAATCTGGTGGAGGATTTTTAGAATGATCATCATCTTCCAGACACTCCAGTACGAAGACAATATCGCCGTATTTTCTTGAAAATAGTGAGAGAGAAAATAAAGATATGATGTCAACTTATCTCCTTGTTCTTCCTTTCCTCAGAGTAAATATTTTTCTCCACGTCAAGTGGGCATATAGCAACACGTTGCTTGTGATGAAATTTGAGAAGGAGATGAGTGTGTGGCACCACCCCTGCTTATATAGGTAAGCGGATGGGGGTGTGGCCAGATGAATGCTGGCATTTAAAGGTACATTTGTGAAATTATTCAGTGTATATATGCTGAAGCGAGATATATGCAACTGGTGCTGAGCGAAGCCATAACGAAACAGAACCTCTATTTACCAGGGTAGGTTGTGTATAACCTTTATTTACCAGGGTAGGTTCTGTGTATAACCTTTATTTACCAGGTAGGTTCTGTGTATAACCTTTATTTACCAGGGTAGGTTCTGTTTATAACCTTTATTTACCAGGGTAGGTTCTGTGTATAACCTTTATTTACCAGGGTAGGTTCTGTTCATAACCTTTATTTACCAGGGTAGGTTGTGTATAACCTTTATTTACCAGGGTAGGTTCTGTGTATAACCTTTATTTACCAGGGTAGGTTCTGTTCATAACCTTTATTTACCAGGGTAGGTTGTGTATAACCTTTATTTACCAGGGTAGGTTCTTCTGTGTATAACCTTTATTTACCAGGGTAGGTTCTGTTTATAACCTGTATTTACCACTAGCTGGCTCTACTAGTACTAGCCCTGCTATCAATCCAGTCCAGAGTATAAGCTAACATTATGATGCAGAAAGCTAACCTTATGATGCAGAAATATCTGCGGTATCGTTACATGTTGGCAGCTAACGTTAGCTAGCTGCTAACGTTAGCTAACTGGGCTGGATATACGATAGCTAGTTCGCAGTCAAAGTCAAACGTTAGCAAACGAATAGTTTGGTCTACGTTTCTAATACATGCCATAAAATATTATGTCTTTATGAATTGACCTTACCTTTGAGCAAACATATAAGTGTCCTTGGTAATGGTAGCTGCTAACTTTAGCTAACTAGGCTGGATATACAATAGCTAGTTCGCAGTCAAAGTCAAACGTTAGCAAACTAATAGTTTGGTCTACGTTTCTAATACATGCCGTCAAATATTATGTCTTTATGAATTGACCTTACCTTTGAGCAAACATAAGTGTCCTTGGTAATGGTCTTCACATTCAGTTGTATATGTGGTCGACGACACAGTAGAATCCACCGCTTGCACTTCTCTAGTTTTCTTTTGGGCTTCGGAAAAGGTATGAAATATACTCCTCCATCCAGTCTTTCAGGGTACCTGGTGTCCGAATTACAGGTACCCCACGCACAGCGTTTCACCATCGGATATTATGTAGATAAAACTGAACTCTTGACAGTGGTTTCGATCAAAGCCGTCTGGTTTGATACAGCCTACAAACCTAGTTGACAGAGGTTTGTGCAGCGAGGATTTTGCTGTGATATGATTGGACAAATTCTATTTTGGGGCGTGGTTTAGCGACAGGTCTATTTGTGTGTATGGGCTAGCCCATTCTACAGTGTGTTAGTGGAGTTTTCGTTCATTTATTCATCTACCCCTTCATGGGTGCACACCACAGTGGAGGTTGCTGCATGCCTACTAGTGAGGCAGTGCTTCACTAGTAGTAGACTTTGGTATGTAGCCACCACTGGTGTTCTGTGCTTGTGAAGCAGGTGTCATCAGTCCTTTGCCTCTGACATGGTGGAACGGTGTTCCGCCCGGCAGACACCATGAGGCGAGTCGGCCCGGCAGGTGGCTGGTGGGCTGTTAAAGCCTATACCGCCGCGGTATAGAATTAGCAGCGACTGGCAACATTGTTCAAATTGCTGTTTTTTCTGTCAAAAATGTTGTCGGGTGGTGGGGCCTTAGGGCCAGCCGATGTCGAAACATCGCGCAAGGATTTGAGGTTATTCAGCTTTTGACCTAGCCGCAAGCTATAACCGCAGGGAGGGCTAGGATGCTGTCGACGCTTGTTCACAGACATCTTTGGTTGGAACAGTCTCCCCTTGAGGAGGAGAGAAGGTTTTTCCCTCCTCAGGGCTCCCCTCCCCCCCCCCCCCCCCCCAACACCAGCGGGATAAGGGCTCTGATTTGTTTCCTTTGGCTGCGGGCCGCGTGCCTTCAATGTTTCACTTCTCATGGGGACAGGGGCTGACACCCAGTTGCTGGCTAGGCCTGGGTCTGTCCGTGAGAATGTTGTGCTGTCAAGCGACTCCCACGCCACACGTTCTGCGTCTGTGTTTGGTGAGCCTGGTGTGTCTGTCAACAACAAAGGTTGTCAGCGGGGGAGCTCGAGGCCCTTGGGGTCGCAGTGCGAGTTCCCCCAGCCCCGCCCTCGCCAGGCCGGGTATCACGTTAGTGCCTCCCACGGCCGGAAGACCGGCGGTGGTCAGGCAGGCGCGTGTGATTTGGGTGGTAGTAATATCACTGCAGGGCTACGGTGTGTAGGAACCCACCCTATCGGGCAGTGTGGGGACCACACGCCTTGCATGTCCAGCTGCAGAACAGATCCTCAGCAGTCCATGCCGGGGAGATGTTCAGTGGGGGAGCTTATGTCACCCAGTGTGATGTCAGCTTCCCCCGTATCAAACCGGCCCTTTCTGTCGGGGTTCCCCCTTGGGTGTGATTGCCTCGTTGGTAGTGTCAGGGGCGATATCCCTGCTCCGCGAGACGCCCTGCTCACGCGGTTGGCGAGTCCAGGGTTGGCAACGCACAGCGTGTGGGACCGGGCCGCCTATCTACGGTTCCTGGCAGACCAGCGCCAAGTCGCGGCGGGTGCGCTTGGGATTATCGTCACATATGGCTACAACAGTGCCATATGTCGAGGTGGTTGGAGAGAACGCTGAGGCGGGGACTTGTGTTGCAGTTTGCACAACCCCACCCTCCGTTTTCAGGTTTGGTACAGACCCTATTGTCAGGGTCAACAGCGGTGACAGCTCTGGCCGACGAGATCCAATCTCTGTTGGCGAAGCAAGCCATTGTCGTGGTTCCAAAGGAGGACGCGATGCGTGGCGTTTCCTCCCGGTATTCTCTGGTGCCCGAGAAATTGGGGGGGGGTGTCAGACCCATACTGGACCTGTCCCATGGAAGGTTCAGAATGTTGACCGTCTCCCACCTGTTAGACACTGTCAGGTGGGGGACTGGTTCACCTCCATAGACCTGTAGGATGCGTATTGGCATCCCGATCTTCCATCCTAGGGCTTATCTACGCTTCCTTTGCAGGGCTTAGCGTACGAGGACCAGAGGCTGCCGTTCTGCTACTCTCTGGCTCCCCGCATCTTCACCAAGTGCGTGGAGACCGCACTGGGGCTTCTGCGTCGTCTGGGTTTACTAATTTTATTCTACCCTGGATGACGTTCTGGTCCTTGGCCAGTCAGGGTAGATCGCCAGGTCTCATACCAGGCAGGTGGTGCCTCACAAGCCTGGGTTTTGCTGTGGACTGGAAGTAGAGTTCTCCTCTTCCCAGTCAACGGGTGGAGTACTTGGGCTTTTTCTAAGCTCAAGGTCTATATGGGCATCCCTCTCAGAGCGGTGGCGAGTGGATGGTTCTCGGCGCGCTCCGGAGGTTCCTTCCTAGGACGGTTACGGCGCTGTCTGTGATGCGCCTGCTGCTGGTCCCTCTTGGCCTCCTCTTCATGAGGAGGATACAGAGGTGGTTTTTTCCAGTATGGAAATGGACCCGGTAAGAGACATGTGGAAGCGGCTGAAGGTTCCCATGTCAGTACTGGGGGACCTCGTCCTCTGGGGAGGGCCTGTTGCCCTCACCAGCGGGGTCCCTGTGGGCAGCAGGCTGTCACACATCATGGGATGGGGGGGGACGTGTCGGGCCAACGCAGTAGGGGGCAGCTGGCAAGACCATGCTGCCCGGTCTGCGCTACATTCAATGTGTTGGAATTGAAGGCAGTCCTTCTGGTCCTCAAACGGCTCGGCCACCTTGTGGTGGGCAAGCATGTTTTGGTCAGGACGGACAACACGTCGCCAGCGTCGTATATTGTCAGACAGGGAGGAGTGCGCTCCCCCCCGTCTGCACCGGGCGGCGGTTGGGCTCTGGCTATGGGCGTTCCATCTGCGCTGCCTGAGGGCTCTCCACATCCCCGGCAGGGAGAATGTGGGTGCAGGTGTGATGTCGCGGGGCGGTCCTCACCCTGACGAGTGGGGACTACTTCCAGACATAGTCGGGCAGGTCTGGGACTGATTCCGTGGCCGTCCGGGATTCTGTATGCATTCCCCCCCTTACACCTGATAGCTCAGCTGTTGGGGCGGGTACGTCGGGAGTGCGGGACTTGGTCCTGGTCGCGCCGGGCCGGGGCTCAGCTGTGTGGTCCCTGGCCCTGATTCAGCTCTTGGTGGCCCGCCGTGGCCTGTTCCATGGTCACCGCGGGCCCTCTCTCAGGCACGTGGAACTCTGTTCTGCCTCCTGTTCTGGGGCAGTCTCTAGGCTTGACAGTGTGAATCTGGTGGGGATGCGTCTTGACTATTCTGTGGTTAACGCTATCCGGTACGCGCACGCTCCGTCCTCTACCGCGGCTTACGCTGGGGAGTGGCGTATGGTCGAGTATTGTGGCAGAACATTGTTCAGCCACCCTCTCGTGGAACATTCCTGCTTGGCGCTCGGCGTCTCAAGCCTGTGGAACATTCTCTGTCTCCGAGTGGGACCTCCAACTGGTCCTGGGCCAGTTGTCGGAGGCCCCGTTTGAGCCTCTTGAGCAGGCGATCACCTCTGCTTAGCGCATGGGTGAGCTGTGTGCTCTCTCGGTGCGGCCTGAGTGCCTGTCTATTCGGCCGATAGTGGTGCGACTCTGAGGCCTATTCCAGTCTTCGTGCCGAAGAATGTCCAGAGCTCTTTTCGCTCCAGGGATATTGTGGTTCAGGCGTTTGTCCGCCTCCTCACACTAGTGAGTTGGAGGCGGGCCTTCACCTGTCGTGTCCTGTCCGTGCACTGGGGGTTTACCTCAGGACTCGGGCTCTCAGGGCTTCCGTTAAACTGTTTGTTTGTTATGGTGGCCCTTGCGCGAGTGAGGCGCTGTCCAAGCAGCACCTGTCACATTGGTTGTGCAGGGGCGTTGCTGCACGTTGGCTGGACAGGTCCCCCCTCGGGCTGCTGCCCTGTTAGGGGGGGCCTCGGTGGAGGACATCTGTGCTGTTGCCTCCTGGTCCTCCCCGGGTCCCTTCGTTGGGTTTTACCTCATGGACGTGACTGGGGGTTCTGTTTCCCAGGCGGTTCTGAGGTCTGGGACCTCTCCTGCGTCCCACCATTTGGTGGGCTAGCAGGGGTGTGTGGGTGTGTGCCACGGGGTGCTGTGTCACACGTGGTCCCGCCTGTGCTGTGCGTTTTCAGGGGTGTCTGGTTCCCCCTTTTT
Source organism: Notolepis coatsorum (assembly GCF_963971535.1). NCBI lineage: Eukaryota > Metazoa > Chordata > Actinopteri > Aulopiformes > Paralepididae > Notolepis > Notolepis coatsorum. The sequence goes on along the minus strand of NC_140165.1, from coordinate 155,269,199 downwards.
TCGCACTTTGGTGGAGTTGACTGCCTCCCCCCCTTCGTTAGGACGGGGGGGTGGACGGGACTCCCCTCCTCCCTGATTGGGGCTTACGGGCCCTCAGGGGGTACACTTGTCGGGCCACGCGTCTGCTCTGCCATATATCTCATAATGGCGAAGAGCGAGACGCGATTGGCCAGTATGATAATATAACGAAAGGTTATCCTATAACCTAGTTATATGAATACTGGCTGAGCGTCGCGTTCTTAGCGCCCTGAGGTCCCTTGGATGGGTTTTCAGTGTTGGAAACTTTTTCTGAGGAAGGTAGAGTGTGACCATGTCCGGCGTCATATAGTAGGACGCGGGGGCGTGGCCTGGTCACGTGCATGTGAGTGCATTTGTTTGTTCGTGAGCACAGTAGGAGCTAGGAGATAAGAGATATCTCATAATGGTGAAGAGCGAGACGCTCAGCCAGTATTCATATAACTAGGTTATAGGATAACCTTTCGTTATTAATTATTCTTGATTTTTTTTTTTATATAAAAATGTTATTCAGCCACCAGAAATGTTATTTAATTTGCGCATCATAACAAATCCATGTCAGGACAAGTTCAATATCACGACACCTGTACCTAAGAGATTGGGGAGGAGGCTAATTCTCCATTTCAGATTGAAAATAATGCGTTCACTCAAAACCTCTGGGTTCTGGGTCACTCACATGACATTTGTATTGGCTGCTAATTTCTTATCAACAATGATGCCTCATTCAAGTTTGAATTCAAGTCAAATTCCTATTTAGGCTACTGTTAATGATTATGAATATGTGGACAAAGCGTACTCGTTGCACATTTTTAAGGCTACATGGTGGCCTATTATTTCTAAAGCAGCCTAATTAATTAGCATACATCATACATTGTAGCATACAGTATGTAACAAGTTTCGAAATGTATACATTATACATAGACATTTTCTGTGCAAGACTGGTATTATAAGATGGCTGACCAAACTGATTGCACTGGACCCTTTGATTTGAGGCTATAGCAGCAACATGCTCAACCATTTACGTTTCTATGTGGCTCAATATGTTGATTATTGTCAATTAAGATACTGTTGTTAATGGGCTTTGGAATAATTTTATGTAATTTGATGTGTTTTGCATCCAGAAATCTGTATCTGAAGGGGAGATCTTGTGGATGGACAGCCACCATTTATATTATGTGTATTTCTTTTTTTGTAGGGAAATAGCAGTCAATATAAAGTCAAATTCAATTGTAACCAATTGTTTAGCATGGAATTAAATGTAACCTTTAAGTTTGTGGGATCCCCATTTGCTGTCACTGAAGCGGGAGCATTTCTATGTTCCCCGGGTCCTATGTTCCCCGGTAGTGATAGATAGTCAGACCACCAGCCCTGATTCCAAACTCTAACCTTAACTAACTTCAAAAGAGGGCCTAAGCTTAACCAGTTCGAAACAAGGCGGACATTAATAATTAATAAAATAATAAAAATGTATAACATTTTCAATCCATCAATCAATCAATCGGGGAACATAGGACCCGGGGAACATAGAACCCGGGGAACATAGGGATGACCCCACTGAAGCAACAGCCTTCCTGAGGTCCAAATCCTTTCAATTCTTTCAAATTGCTTACTTGTAGATTACCTTAAATAGAGGTAAGACTGCTGATTTCTGACAGGTTCTACTAAAGTGAAATGTCAATACTCAATAGATATGTGTTACTAGTAACTGTAACTGGTTTATCCTTCCCAACCCTGTGTACTGGTGTAACCACGGCTGATTCACTAGACAGACGTGAGTCTGTAGCATATCTCCTGTACTCACACTCCCAAGGTCTAACACTGAAGATAGAGTGCAGTGTGTATTGTTTGGTTTTGCATAGACCAGACGTTCCATGACATAATAGACATTCATATTCGATAATAACAACCGACACCTATTATGCCAAATTGAATAATCTTTCACTCATAGTGTTGCTTTATAATGCTGTCCTGTGTTAGTTAAGGATATCACTCCTCCTATTTGTTGTTGATACAGGCTTCCGTAAACTCACGTTGGTCAACACGTGGTATGGCTCTCTGCGTCCCCTCTTCAACTCTGAGGACAACATCACCATGTTCCCGACCGTCACTGACGGAAGCCAGAGGTAACATAGTTACACACTGAAAATGGAGATAGAAAATGTGGGTATGAAAGAAAATTATTTCGATAGTCTGTGGCTTTGTTGCTGAACTAGGCTGACTGGTCCTTGTCCTTCAATATTGTATTATTGTCTTGTAGTTCCTTAACATTTGTGAATAAAATCAGCCAATGGAGCAAGACGATTTATCTTGTTCAGCACATAAATTCACTTTTTTTTCTCCAAGGAGGGCACAGATGCTCTTCACACTCATACAGTTCCACTATATCGCACCTGGAAGCTGCCCAGTATGATCACAGTCTAACCTCTGAAACAGACACAAAAAAGTGGGAGCAGAATGGCTGGGTGTAGGAGTAACATGTTGGCTCTACAGAGCAAACACACCAAGCACTGGGTATTTGAATGCATTCTAGAGTCACTGCAAGTGAACACCCCAGTGTATGTCTATGGAGTCCACACATGTCTACACTATTTCTATTGCTTTCTTTTTTGTCCTACTTCACATGGATGCTGCTACTAGGCCGAGGAGCCAAGAACAAAATAATTGCACTCCTCTATGCTGTAACAATAATGGAAGATGTGACAATAAAATCTGAATCAGACAGGTAGAGAAATTTGCCTTTTTATCCCCCTCCACAAGCTATGCCTGGGGCAGGGGGCTGTGTCTGAGGCTGTGTCTGAGGCTGTGTCTGGGGCTGTGTCTGAGGCTGTGTCTGAGGCTGTGTCTGAGGCTGTGTCTGAGGCTGTGTCTGAGGCTGTGTCTGGGGCTGTGTCTGGGGCTGTGTCTGAGGCTGTGTCTGGGGCTGTGTCTGAGGCTGTGCATGAGGCTGTGTCTGGGGCTGTGTCTGAGGCTGTGTCTGGGGCTGTGTCTGGGGCTGTGTCTGGGGCTGTGTCTGGGGCTGTGTCTGAGGCTGTGTCTGGGGCTGTGTCTGGGGCTGTGTCTGGGGCTGTGTCTGGGGCTGTGTCTGGGGCTGTGTCTGGGGCTGTGTCTGGGGCTGTGTCTGAGGCTGTGTCTGGGGCTGTGTCTGAGGCTGTGTCTGAGGCTGTGTCTGAGGCTGTGTCTGGGGCTGTGCATGAGGCTGAGCATGGGGCTGTGAAGGGGGCTGTGAAGGGGGCTGTGCATGGGGCTGTGCATGGGGCTGTGCATGGGGCTGTGAAGGGGGCTGTGCATGGGGCTGTGCATGGGGCTGTGCATGGGGCTGTGCATGGGGCTGTGCATGGGGCTGTGCATGGGGCTGTGCATGGGGCTGTGCATGGGGCTGTGCATGGGGCTGTGTCTGAGGCTGTGCATGGGGCTGTGCATGGGGCTGTGCATGGGGCTGTGCATGGGGCTGTGCATGGGGCTGTGCATGGGGCTGTGCATGGGGCTGTGTCTGAGGCTGTGCATGGGGCTGTGCATGGGGCTGTGCATGGGGCTGTGCATGGGGCTGTGCATGGGGCTGAGCATGGGGCTGCACGTCAGCATGTGTTCCACATTCATTCTGCTCCCAGTCTGTTTCAGGGGTTATACAGTTGGCCACTGAGCAGCTCCATTGGAGCAGTTGGGGGCTAAGTGTCTTGCTCAAGGGCAATTCAACAGTGGGGATTGAGAGCGTTAATTATTCACTTCCCCGTACCCACATTTTCCGGCCAGTCCAGGGGATCAAACTGTTGACCTTCATGGGTCACAAGCCTGCTTCTCTAACCTTTAGGCCACCGCTGTTTGGAACAAGTTAAATGATCTCACCCCCATTGGCACATTTCTTTTCACAATTTATTCAATATGAGATTAAAATTTTTATATTTGCAAAAACAGTGTGTAGTGTATAATGTAGGACTGTCAAATAGTCTTATGCTTTTTCTCTTTGTATTTTTCACATCAGTCAACAATTTCTATCATTGTCCATTGAAATATATATTCAGGAAAAGTTACCCCTTTTGAACACAAGAGGGCGATACTACACATGTTTGATTCTCAGCCTCAGGGAATCAGCTCTCTGGCCACTCACTATGGAAATGCCATAGTGAACCTATTGTTATACCTATGCATTAAATACATTTATTTCCATCATTGTCCATTGAAATAAGTCCCACCCCTCATGTTTCACCCTTCCTATGCTTCCTAACATCCTCCTTATGCTTCCTATCATCCTTGCTATGCTTCCTAACATCCTCCCTATGGTTCCTATCACCCTTCCTATGCTTTCTAACATGCTTCATATGCTTCCTATCACCCTTCCTATGCTTCCTAACATCATCCCCATGCATCTTATGATCCTTCCTAAGCTTCCTATCACCCTTTCTAAGCATCCTAATATCCTTCCTAAGCTTCCTAACATCCTTCCTATGCTTCCTAACATGCTTCCTATGCTTTCCATCACCCTTCCTATCCCTCCTATATTACTGTCTAGTGTTAGCATGCCAATGCTAATGCTACTGCTAATAACTATAATTGGAGAGTGGTCAGTGTGTCTGTCAGTCAATGTGTTTGACTGTGTGTCTGTTGGTGTCCGCATTCTAATGTATTTATCTTGATTTTATTCTGTTTTTATTGCTAACCCTTTTTTTACACAGGATTTTAGCCTGTACCTTCTGGCAGGGGGACTGCCAATGGAAATTAGCCTTTTGGCTAAAATTGGGTGCATTTACATTTGTAAAATGTTTTATTAAGGTACACTGTCCCCCTTGAACAAATAAAGTAAACCTAAACCTAATGCTAATATTAATGCTAATAACTATAAGGAGAGCAGTCAGTGTTTGTCTGTGTGTCCGGTGTGCCGCCGGGTCGATATTTGCACACTACTAAGCACACCTTTCTAGTTTGTTGGATGAGCTACTTCCAGGAAAATGTAAAGCATTTCTCTAGTAAATATGAGATGAACTCCTTCTCAGTGATTCTATCTGGGGAACCTCCATTTTAGGTTTGTTGATTAAAACTCAGCTAATCAATTATTCAACTAAATCATGTGACTGTTGTGAGTTTGACAAAAAATGTGTTTAGTCGAGGAGGACAGCCCTGATCTACTCTACTGTATGTATTTCTGTGACTAGATACCTGGGCACCGTGCTGGGCTCCTCTGTCATCTCCACCACCGTCCTGGGAGACGATCAGCCTGTCAGCATGGCCGTCCACTTCCAGCTCAAACACAGAGCTCAGGTTGTTGCAAAAACATGTCTTTCATATCTCTCTCCTCGGTCCCCTTTTATACCAAGATCAATACATTTCTATTCAGTGCTCAGTCAGCCTCTTTGTAATATATAGTATATGCCTTTCCCCATAGAATCCTGCAGGCACTGTGTATGATCCAGTATGTGCCTTCTGGGACTTCGATCTCACGTGAGTTCATCATGCTTTTTTTTTTTTTTTTTTTAATGTCCTTTTTGTATAACAATATTGTTACGAGCTGGCTCAAGATTGCAATAAGAAAGGGAGACGGGCACAATTTAAGAAATAACAAAAGGAATTTATTTAAATATACTAGAGAAAAGTACCAAAAGAACAAACTGTCAGCCAATATGGATGAGTATCAGTGTGTAAGCAGTGCATGGATGAGTGTATGTGCAGCATGAATGTTGGAAGTGTAAAAATAAAGGCAGGCTTCTAAACAAACAAAAGTAACCAAAAAGGTGGAGAGAGGAAAGCCAAGACCAAAAGAAGCCTCCTTGTATAAAGGCCTGGGACACACTGTCCCTGGTGTGCCCCAATTGCCCTGATGACCCTCCCCAGCTCTGCTCTGCCAGCTCCACCCACCAATCCTGTGAGACAAGGAAGCAAGCAGAGCAAGCAAGCAAACAGTGCGGGGGAGGGTCGTCAGTCACAATATTACCATTTGTATTTCTGCTATCAGATTGGGAGAAACAGGAGGGACATTGTATGAGTCCATACCAATATACTCACATTTTGCATTTATGTATGTATTCATATATGTATGCAATGCATGTTGTGTATAGGCTTTGTAAGGCTATGACTCTGTCTAGGCTAATGGCCCTGATATTTGGAAGCCTTGGACATGTCCATAAACCTAAGAAGGTTAGGGCCAAACAAATTGTGCAGCGTGGCAGATGCTGTTCTCGTCTGTACAATGTCCTCAGAAACACTTGAACCTTCGTCAATATTAAAATACTTGTAATACTGTAATAATGCTCTGTGTATTGAAGTGGTATTTAAAGATCTGTACTGTGCTGCTATATCCTACTATATCCCACTGTAGACCTGAGGCAGGAGGCCGGTGGAACACTAGAGGGTGTGAGGTTCTGTCCAAACAACATGGCTCCACTATCTGCTACTGCAACCACACCACCAACTTTGCTCTGTTGTTGCAGGTCTATGAAGTCCAGGTAACATTCAACTTTTCCCACACTAATTGTCCCTTTGTATCATACAAGCTTTCACATAGTGTGTTCTGCTAATTACAGTGATGTGTGTGCGTGTGTGTGTGTGTGTGTGTGTGTGTGTGTGTGTGTGCGTGCGTGCGTGCGTGCGTGTGTGTGTGTGTGCGCGCGCGCGCGTGTGTGTGTGTGTGTGTGTGTGTGTGTGTGTGTGTGTGTGTGTGTGTGTGTGTGTGTGTGTGTGTGTGTGTATGCACGTGAATGCCTGCATACATGCCTAACTGCCTGTGTGTTTCCTTCCTGACCGTATGGCGTGTATGTGTACCAGAGGAGCCCAGAGAACGAGCAAGCTCTGGAGGTGCTGACATTCATTGGCTGTGGAGTGTCTCTGTGCGGCCTCCTCTTCACCTTCATCCTTTTCATCGCTGTGGGGTGAGTCAGTACAATCTATAAGACGTTCAGGTTTCATAAAAGCCTTTCATAAAAACCCTGATTGATGAACTCGACACTCACTATAAAAGGTGGAGCGGGAAATAGTGCATTAGACTGTGTGGGACAGATATGTGAATAGCCCCATAGTGAAGTATTTGCGCAATGAGAAACATTTACTAAACGATCGGCACCTCAACATAGTCCATTCTTTGTGTCCTTCTCTTATCTAACGCACGTGCATGTGTGGGTGTGTGTGTGCATGTGCACTGTATATGTGTGTGTGTGTGCGTGCATGTGCACTGTATGTGTGTGTGTGTGTGTGTGTGTGTGTGTGTGTGTGTGTGTGTGTGTGTGTGTGTGTGTGTGTGTGTGTGTGTGTGTGTGTGTGTGTGTGTGTGTGTGTGTGTGTGTGTGTGTGTGTGTGTGTGTGTGTGTGTGTGTGTGTGTGTGTGTGTGTGTGTGTGTGTGTGTGTGTGTGTGTGTGTGCGTGCGTGAGCAGGGTCCCTAAATCAGACCGCACCACAGTCCATAAGAACTTGATCGTGGCTCTGGGGATCGCTGAGATACTGTTGATGTGCAGTGACTGGGCATCTGCCGATGAGGTGAGACTCCACACACAACAACAGCGTTAGGAAATGCACACAGGGGGCGGCTAAGTGGCACAGTGGGCAAGGCGCTCGCCACTAACGCAGGAGATGCTGGGTGCGAGGCCAGCTCTCTGCGTTGCTACCAGCTTGGCTGGTCGTTCATACTAACACAATTGGCAGTGTTCAGAATCAGGAAGTAACGCGGGCAGCGTGAGCCTCCCACGCGTTACTCTTCGCCACTGAGAGATCGCGCTGTGCAGGTGAAAAGATGCGACGGCTGCCTCCTCGTGTACCGGAGGGGACACGTGATGCAAGGCTTCGTCCTCACTGCAGCCGACCAGTGGGAGGCATGGTCTAGCAACGTTCGAGACAGGGGAGGGGAGAATTGATGGGAGAATTGGCGAGGTGAAATTGGGATGGGAGAAAAATAGAAAGATAAGGAGAAAAAGTAAAAAAAAAAAGAAGTTAAAAAAAAGGGAAATGCACACAGGAGACATTCAAAATGGTTGGTATGGTGCTGTCTGTCTGGAGGAGTTTTTTTTTGTCAAGGAACGAAAGGAAGTCACACACTCTCCTGTTCTAGATGCAAAGAAAAGAACAAAAACACATGTCCTTAGACGGATACATGTTTGTCTCCTCCTGAAAATGACATTCTCTGATTCTGCAGAGCTGACATGCCAAGAAGGGCAGTGAATGCTTTCAGAAAAAAATCATTTAATATCTAGGAATATTATGAGCATATTCCCTGTCATGTCAATTGTGTAATTTTCAATTTGCATAAGACCAAGAAAACGATCCTATCTACGTCAAAAATAGTATTCACTCCCATTTCTCCCCTCTATCGTTTTGAGACATACCCCTCTATCGATTTCAAAACCTCATAGCCTAACTGTGAAGCTATTAGTCTATGCTGCATATTATAACAAAATATTACAGTGATCATTCCAGTACTTGTATGATTGATCTACATCAGGCATCTGTTTATGGAAGGCAAAGCATGCCCATGTATGCAGGTCATTGTGTCCAACAGACATGTTTTTGAACAAATATGATAGATGGGAATAATGTTCATTGTTGCTTTGAAGACACATGAAGATAGACACTACCCTCCTCTTCATCTTGCGAGTGGTAAACATTGCATGTGAATGGAACGATACACATAATGACATCTCTGCACACCCCTAGTATATAGTATATATACTATGTACTATATACTATATGTACATACGAGGACGACCTAGATTGATTGATTGATGACATACATACTACTAGTACTCTGTGTGTATAGTACATAGTAGTACTCAGTGTGTATAGTACATAGTAGTACTCTGTATGTATAGTACATAGTAGTACTCAGTGTGTATAGAACATAGTAGTACTCAGTGTGTATAGTACATAGTAGTACTCTGTGTGTATAGTACATAGTTGTAGTAAAATTTCATTGGTCTATGTTTTTTTTCTTTTTTTTTTCTCTTTCTCCAATTTTTCTCTGTTTTTCCCCATCCCAATTTAGTCGTTGTGCCAATTCCCCCCCCCCTCCCCTACCTGGTCGTTGTATGCATGTTCTCCTACGAGTCGGTACAAGGGCGTCCCGAAGCCGACCGCACGCTTCCTCCGATACGTGCAGCAACTGCCAGTGACGTCTTTTCACTTGGCAGCGAGGACTCTCATTGGTGAAGTGTAACGCGTGGGAGGGCACGCTATCTCTACCAAGTCCTGCCCCCGCTGAGCAAGTGCCGAGACCTGACCTGTAGGCGTCGCTGTCCACAACGCCAGATTCCCACCCACCAGCTTCCCACCCCCTAATACTGCCAATTGTATTTGTATGAACGACCAGCCAAGCTGGTAGCAACGCCGAGAGCTGGGCTCGAACCCAGCATCTCCTGCATTGGTGACGAGCACAATCTCCGCTACGCCACCTGACCGCCCCCATTGGTCTATGTTTTAACCCTACACTTAAAGGTGCACTATGTCGTTTGAGAATCAGAGAAGTGACTCTCAAACTACATTTGAGATAACATCAAAGTGTGAACCCATTAGATCAGGATGGATTACATAGTTTCCGCTTGTATTTGGGTCCTTAAAACTCTGCCCTCCCCTATCTTTCCCACTAGGGGGCGTGCTTAGCGGTGACAGCTCTGCTGCACCTCTTCTTCATGGCCTCTTTCTCCTGGATGCTGGTGGAGGGTCTTTTGCTCTGGAGCAAAGTGGTCTCTGTCAACATCAGTGAGGACCGCAGGATGAAGCTCTACTACATCATCGGCTGGGGTGGGTAACTAACACCAGGGCAAGACTCCACAGGCCATAGTAGATGGAAACAAGTTACTTTTTATATTTCATCACCAGACAGTCCCATACACTGTGTTCACATACAGTAGATGTAGCTTTATTGAGTAGTACTACACTTCGGTCATCTAACTAGGCTTATCAGATACCTGATGAAGGTCGCATGACCAAACATTGTACTCAATAAATGACTATTAGTGATACATTATTATTGATCTGTGACCATACCTGTATTAAACAGTTCTTCTTTGAACCATCAGGAACAGGACAAAATAAAATAAGAAGTAAACTACATACCCCATACTGTGTTTGAGGACAGTCCATTGGCATGTCTGGATTACTAACCGGGCAATGGGCATACTGGGCAAGTGCCCCGGGGTCTCAGACCATCAGAGCCCCAAGATTAATTGCATCATCTCACTAAATTCACTTGGAATATGTGCCCATGCAAGCATGGTTTTATTTGAAAGGGACCCCAGTATGCTGTTTCAAGTACAGTGGTACCAATTTCATCAAAAGGCCCTTGAGTGTATTAGTCCATGGGCCAGACCAGATATCGGTGCCACTCAGGGTGAATAAACTTACATATCATTTTTTTCAAAGATCTATGTCTGTAGATGATATTTTGGTATGATAGCCCTTCCAGAGTGATAGATTTATCATAATTATCAAGTCATGAAGTATACCCACCACCTCAGGAAATTGCATTTCAGATGCTGGCGCATATCCTGTTTAGACTCACGTAGAGGACATCTGTCAATGTTTCACAATATTGTGTTTGGTATCATTTCAAAGGGGTCGGGGACTATGTCATCTTTCATTCAAGCTAAGATGTGAATCTTTCTGACCAATATAGAGGTCACTGGAGCTCTTTGAACAGTCAACAACACACATTTCTACACGATTTTCGCCTAAATTATATACTATCTTTTAGCCTTAGTCATCTAGGAGCAACAGAGACACAGAATACAATATCTACAACACTCTCAGGACCATAAGGATTCAGGAAATGTATAATATGCCTATACTATTTCATTGTTACAGGTCATTGTGAGCCTTAAATTAGAAAAGCAGTATTAGGCTCCTATTAAACTATACAGAACAGCCACTATAGTCTAGCTGGAAACATAGGTCCACCTGCATAGGGTGGATTTTTTTTCACCACCTGTTTTTTATTAATCCTTGAAGTGTCTATTTTAAGATTCTGACAGGTAACAGGTTGGAATAATGTCCCATGGGGTTTATTTTTAACCCTTTATTACACCTATCCTGAACCAAAACCTGAAAAATAAGAAAAAGAAAACAGCATAACTTTTGAAGTTAACAACATAGCCTATAGAGACAAATTAAAACATTTTCCAAAACAAGTTTGACCCAAGGAATTCAGTACAATTGTTATTTTTAAGATTCAAACACATCTTGATTAAATTTCAGGACAGAAAAAGCAAAAAAACGCTGAAAAAAACATATATCACATCTCTATTTTCCCCTTTTACTGAAATGTAGTGCATTGTCGAGATCGATTTAGGTTAATATTGGAAATAATATTGTAATAAAGATTGTCTCCATGCTGTTATGCCCTAAATATTATAGTTTTGCATAAACAATTATATAGAGACAAATTAACACATTTTTCCATGCGATTTTGATCAGTAATTTATTTATTGTTAAGATTCAAACTATATGTTTTCATATGCACTGGATATCATGGACTGGATATCTTCTTTGTTGACACAACATTCAAGTCTTTTTTTCTATTTGTATTTTGTACCCTAAACTACTAATCCTCATCACTAAAACTATTGTCAAAGTCTATCTCTTCGATCTCCATCTCTTCCTCCTCCTCATCACACTCGTACTCTCCATCCTCCTCATCCATGTTATATTTTGCGTAATCTGCCTCCTTATCAAGAGCTTCTTGCTCTTCTGACTCCACTTTCTGGGCCAGTACCTCAACAAGAGAAGGACAGAGGATGGGTCCAACACCTCTTCATCCATTGTTTTTCCCAGTCCATACTTTGATCATAGGCTTTGGGCCTCTTGAATATTGGCTGTTCTGCTCTTTTGTAGCAGGCGACTATGAAGTTGGCTCGCTGTACATGTGGGATGAGACAGACCTTGGGGGGAGGCAGGCGTTCAATGTTTACTTTGGAGTTTGCACAGGGTTCTTCTGCAGATTATTCAACGGATTCACCTGTCTCTTTCCTCATCCCCAGAAAAGTCATAGTATCCCAGCAGAGTGCTGCAGTACTCCAGAGACTCAGCCAGTTCGGACACATGTATTAGCTTGCAGTGCCAAGGTGCCAGTGCCGTGGTCCAGGTATCTGGAGAGGTTGGTCATGCTGACATGGTAGATGAGGATCATCAGTATATAGAGGTTGGTCATACTGGCATGGTAGATGAGGATCATCAGTATATGGAGAGGTTGGTCATGCTGACATGGTAGAGGAGGATCAGCAGTATATATAGAGGTTGGTCATGCTGACATGGTAGAGGAGGATCATCAGTGTATGGAGAGGTTGGTCATGCTGACATGGTAGATGAGGATCATCAGTATATAGAGGTTGGTCATACTGGCATGGTAGAGGAGGATCAGCAGTATATATAGAGGTTGGTCATGCTGGTAGAGGAGGATCATCAGTATATAGAGGTTGGTCATGCTGACATGGTAGAGGAGGATCATCAGTGTATGGAGAGGTTGGTCATGCTGACATGGTAGAGGAGGATCATCAGTATATAGAGAGGTTGGTCATGCTGGTAGAGGAGGATCATCAGTATATAGTAGAGAGGTTGGTCATGCTGACATGGTAGTTGACTCGCTGTACATGTGGCATGAGACAGACCTTGGGAGGAGGCAGGTGTTCAAGGTCTTGGCTTTTTGCCAAGACAAACAATGATGATCCTCCTCTACCAGCATGACCAACCTCTCTATATACTGATGATCCTCCTCTACCATGTCAGCATGGCCAACCTCTATACTGATGATCCTCCTCTACCATGTCAGCATGACCAACCTCTATATACTGATGATCCTCCTCTACCATGTCAACATGACCAACCTCTATATACTGATGATCCTCCTCTACCATGTCAGCATGACCAACCTCTATATACCGATGATCCTCCTCTACCATGTCAGCATGACCAACCTCTATATACTGATGATCCTCATCTACCATGTCAGCATGACCAACCTCTCCAGATACCTGGACCACGGCACTGGCACCTTGGCACTGCAAGCTAATACATGTGTCCGAACTGGCTGAGTCTCTGGACTCAGAGTACTGCAGCACTCTGCTGGGATACTATGACTTCTCTGGGGATGACTGTGCCAGCGCTTTCAAAGGAAAGAGACGGGTGAATCTGTTGAATAATCTGATTCCAGAAGGCTTTTAGTCAGCTTGGCGCATTGTTGCTGGTAACAGATGAGCTCCAACAGGAGATGGAGTCCTTCACATGCATTATGGATGGCCATGGTTGGATGAAGTAAGTTGATGCTGTGTGAGCCAAGATGCTGCAGAAAATGATGGGTGCTGATAAAGTCTTGGATGCAAACTCCAAAGTAGACATTGAACGCCTGCCTCCCCCCAAGGTCTGTCTCATCCCACATGTACAGCGAGCCAACTTCATCAAAAACAGCCAATATTCAAGAGGCCCAAAGCCTATGAACAAAGTATGGACTGGGAAAAACAATGGATGAGGAGGTGTTAGAACCTGTCTGGACGGTTGGACCCATCCTCTGTCCTTCTCTTGTTCAGGTACTGGCCCAGAAAGTGGAGTCAGAAGAGCAAGAAGCTCTTGATAAGGAGGCAGATTACGCAAAAAATAACATGGATGAGGAGGATGGAGAGTACGAGTGTGATGAGGCGGAGGAAGAGATGGAGATCGAAGAGATCGACTTTGACAATAGTTTTAGTGATGATGATGATTAGTAGTTTAGGGTACAAAATACAAATAGAAAAAAATACTTGAATGTTGTGTCAACAAAGAAGATATCCAGTCCATGATATCCAGTGCATATGAAAACATATAGTTTGAACCTTAACAATAAATAAATCACTGATCAAAATCGCATGGGAAAATGTGTTAATTTGTCTCTATATAATTGTTTATGCAAAACTATAATATTTAGGGCATAACAGCATGGAGACTATCTATATTACAATATTATTTCCAATATTAACCTAAATCGATCTCGTCCAATGCACTACATTTCAGTAAAAAGGGAAAAAATAGAGATGTGATATACGTTTTTTTCAGCGTTTTTTGCTTTTTCTGTCCTGAAATTTAATCAAGATGTGTTTGAATCTTAAAAATAACAATTGTACTGAATTCCTTGGGTCAAACTTGTTTGGGAAAATGTTTTAATTTGTCTCCATATGTTGTCAACTTCAAAAGTTATGCTGTTTTCTTTTTCTTATTTTTCAGGTTTTGGTTCAGGATAGGTGTAATAAAAGGTTATATAAATAAACCCCATGGGACATTATTCCAACCTGTTACCTGTCAGAATCTTAAAATAGACACTTCAAGGATTAATAAAAAATAGGTGGTGAAAAAAAATCCACCCTATGCAGGTGGACTGTTCTGTATAATACTAGGATAATACTGCTCTTCTAATTTAAGACCCACAATGACCTGTAATAATGAAATAGTATAGGCATATTATACATTTCCTGAATCCTTATGGTCCTGAGAGTGTTGTAGATATTGTATTTTGTGTCTCTGTTGCTCCTAGATGACACAATGCTAAAAGATAGTATATCATTTAGGCGAAAATCGTGTAAAATGTGTGTTGTTGACTGTTCAAAGAGGTCCAGTGACCTCTATATTGGTCAGAAAGATTCACATCTTAGCTTGAATGAAAGATGACATAGTCCCCTTCAGAATTATACCAAACACAATATTGTGAAACATTGACAGATGTCCTCTACGTGAGTCTAAACAGGATATGTTTAGACCCCCTCAGATAATTTCCTGAGGGGGTGGGTATACTTCATGACTTGATAATTATGATAAAGCTACCACTCTGGAACGGCTATCATACCAAAATATCATCTACAGACATAGATCTTTGAAAAAATTATATGTACGTTTATTCACCCTGAGTGGCACGACAAGTGAAATTTATATTCCAGAGCGGTTGCCCCAGGGTCCCCTAGTGGCATAATCCAGCCATGACCATTGGTCTCTGCTTTATTAGCAGGAAAGAGAAAATGATATCATGAATGACCACTTATGAGTTCTGTCCCCCTTTATGCAATGGAGTAACATGAGCTGTCTTTGGGTTCTTGAAAAGCGCTATATAAATAAAATGAATCATTATTATTATAATGTGGATTATGAAGGCACAATGGGGTAGACTCCTTTTGAGGGGGAGCAGATACACATGGGATAGTGACAAGGTTGGAACTGGAGGAGAGGCAGCGTGTGTAGCAGCAATAGAACTGGAGGAGGCAGCGTGTGCAGCAGCAATAGAACTGGAGGAGGCAGCGTGTGCAGGAGCAATAGAACTGGAGGAGGCAGCGTGTGCAGCAGCAATAGAACTGGAGGAGGCAGCGTGTGCAGCAGCAATAGAACTGGAGGAGGCAGCGTGTGTAGCAGCAATAGAACTGGAGGAGGCAGCGTGTGCAGCAGCAATAGAACTGGAGGAGGCAGCGTGTGCAGCAGCAATAGAACTGGAGGAGGCAGCGTGTGCAGCAGCAATAGAACTGGAGGAGGCAGCGTGTGCAGCAGCAATAAAACTGGAGGAGGCAGCGTGTGCAGCAGCAATAGAACTGGAGGAGGCAGCGTGTGCAGGAGCAATAGAACTGGAGGAGGCAGCGTGTGCAGCAGCAATAGAACTGGAGGAGGCAGCGTGTGCAGCAGCAATAGAACTGGAGGAGGCAGCGTGTGCAGGAGCAATAGAACTGGAGGAGGCAGCGTGTGCAGCAGCAATAGAACTGGAGGAGGCAGCGTGTGCAGGAGCAATAAAACTGGAGGAGGCAGCGTGTGCAGCAGCAATAGAACTGGAGGAGGCAGCGTGTGCAGGAGCAATAGAACTGGAGGAGGCAGCGTGTGCAGCAGCAATAGAACTGGAGGAGAGGCAGCGTGTGCAGCAGCAATAGAACTGGAGGAGGCAGCGTGTGCAGCAGCAATAGAACTGGAGGAGGCAGCGTGTGCAGCAGCAATAGAACTGGAGGAGGCAGCGTGTGCAGCAGCAATAGAACTGGAACATCGTAGGCAAATCTTTTGAATGACAATTTAGAGCATGGTTTTGGATTTTGAAGTGTAAAGTGCCCCAAGCCCTGAAACTGAACCTGTCACAAACAGAATTCTACAGATTTCTATAATGGAGGGAAATAGGTAGGCAGTGTTATCAGATCCTCCTAAGAAATATCAACAGGCCTGTAATGTCTTACAATATGATGCAATAGTGCATAGTAACTGTATTGAATATATGACATTCACTAACCAATTGAGCTTTATCATTTCATCGTTTAGTAAGAAACTTCTGAATGGGCACCAGATGCACTGATCTACAGAACTCAAACGGCATATGCGGCCTTGTGCCTAAAACCACAATATAGCAACTCTCGTTAAGTTATTGCTTAAGAATCCTGCCACAGCTGCTGGTCTTGTCCCAGAATCTATGTGTGTCAAGTGTCATGTTTTATGTTATGTCCTCAAAGTCAAACAATCTGAGAACAGTGTGTGTTCATCCACATACCTACACAAGCGCTTGGTGTTCAGGTGGTCATGCGAGGGTAGGAGGCAGAAGTCCTAAACATTCAGCTGCCTCAGACTAAATAGATTGTCTGGCGAATGGATGGTACAGCAGCGCGTGTTCCACAGTGATATAAACTATAAATTATAATTATTTGAGAATACAAATTCTCTTGTTTATTATATCACGACTACCCATGGACTATTAAAAACAGGGCTGACGTGGAGAAATAGGAAGATGTTGAATTTTCTTTTTTTTCTTTTTAGGACTCCCAGTTCTTATTGTTGGTGTAACTTTGACTGTATCCCTGGACAAGTACAAGGCAGACAATCACTGCTGGCTCAATGTGGAGACAGATATGATTTGGGCATTTGTGGGGCCTGTTATCTTCATCTTGGCGGTATGTATTGTAATTACACAATGTCCATGCCTGCTTGTATGCATCTTCATTTCAGCCTGCTTACACTAAGTTTGGCCATGACTTATAATAGTATTTCCGGCTAGCATTGCAGGCTACTCATATCTATTGGTGAGCGTTAACCATGACAAATGTTTATTTTACACTTTCATTTGATTTGATTTTACTTTGAGTTCATGAAGATGACTTTGGTAACATACCTGTGCTGTAATGTTTGTTGCTTGTTGACATGTTGTTATCTTCCTATAGGTCAATGCGGTGGTGCTGTGCCGGGTTGTCATGGTGACTGTTTCCAGCGCTCGTCGCCGTGCTAAGATGCTCACTCCAAGCTCAGCATCCAAAATGCACACCTTTGATCTGACCTGGTGAGTCATAATGAGAGCCCCCCCTCCCTCACTCTCTCTGCTGAGCTTGATTTGGTTAGTCAACACAGACAGTATGTGAGAAGAATCTGGTGTGGGAGTTGTATGGGGCTTATCGGTTTAACACCTGGTCCCAGTGTGATAGACTGTGTGTGTGTGTGTGTGTGTGTGTGTGTGTGTGTGTGTGTGTGTGTGTGTGTGTGTGTGTGTGTGTGTGTGTGTGTGTGTGTGTGTGTGTGTGTGTGTGTGTGTGTGTGTGTGTGTGTGTGTGTGTGTGTGTGTGTGTGTGTGTGTGTGTGTGTGTGTGTGTGTGTGTGTGTGTGTGTGTGTGTGTGTGTGTGTGTGTGTGTGTGTGTGTGTGTGTGTGTGTGTGTGTGTGTGTGTGTGTGTGTGTGTGTGTGTGTGTGTGTGTGTGTGTGTGTGTGTGTGTGTGTGTGTGTGTGTGTGTGCGTGTGTGCGTGTGTGCGTGCGAGCGTGCGTGCGTGCGTGTGTGCGTACGTTTGTGCAAGTGTGTGTTTGCATGCATGTTGGTGTGCATGTGTGCATTCTTGTCTGTGAGTACTTGTTTTCATGTGGTATGGGAGTGAAATGTAGATCTAATTTTTCATACTTTTGAGCTTAATTGTTCTATAAATCCTTATAATTGTTCTATAAATTCCTGTATAACAGAAAGTAACATTAGGCTATAGCTCACATCCGGCATAGTTCAGCTGAGGGCCATATGGCCAAAATATCAAAGAACAATATTTATCTTAATTTTGACAGCATAACGGTATTTGGTGGTGATTTGTTTTCCAGTACAAATTACAATGTGATATGACATATTTTTTTATTGTAATACAGTTTTCACCTTACTCAAAATTATTTTTTCTCCTCCAATTTAAGTATATATGTAGCCTGTATTGTTGACAATGATATTTCATACCTTCGCATTGACTCATGACGGTACACCAGTGCCCCTTTCAACACTCACCACTGCACCCTTTACTCCTCCGTCAACTGGCCATCCCTGCACACCCGTCGCAATATGCACTGGTTCATGCTCATTTACAAAACCCTCCTTGGGTTGTCCCCCCCTTACCTATGTCACCTGTTGCAAATTACATCTGCCACTTACGTACAACACTCGTTCTGCTTAACACATTCTCCTAAAGATTCCGAAAACATACACTGCACTTGGTCAAACGTCATTCAGGGCTGCTGCTGCCAGTGACTGGAACATCCTACAGAAATCTCTCAAACTGGTCACCTCTCTGATGAACATTCTCGCTGAATGTCCCCCCCCCTCCCTTCAAGAGGCGTTGTCTCTTGCCAGGCCATCATTGTCAATAAGAATTTCTTCTTAATTGATTTGCCTGGTTAAATAAAGGTAACATTTAAATTTAAAAAAAATTCTCTATAAATAGTAAATGGACTGCATTTATATAGCGCTTTTCTACTTATGCCTCACATTCACCCATTCACTCACACATTCACACATACAGACAGCAGAGGCAAGGTGCCTTATTATACCTTTATTTTACCAGGTAGTTCTTGAGATCAATGATCTCTTTTTCGACCTGGACAAAATGTCAGCATAAGTGTCTTGCTCAAGGACACTTTGACACACTGCCAGGAAGATCTGGAATTAAACCTGGAACCTTCCGATTACCTTCCGACGACCACTCCTGAGCCATTATGCCCCCCCCCCCCCCCCCCCCCCCCCCTCAGCTCCACAAACAACATCAAGTGATCATTTAATAGACAGACTTCCATCCTCTGAGACAAGTGGTTTTACATTACTAGAGGTAACGATGTCCTTTCCTCCTGTATCTCTTCATTGCCCTGTATATACAGTAGCTACAACAGATTAAAAGAGTAGTAAACATCCGCCTGCCCTAGACAGACTCTGTTCCGAGTGTTCTGTGATTTTAGAAGATAAAAGAAAGAAAAGGAAGAAAAAGAAAGAAGGCACTGCATGCTTTGTCCTTGTAGACATAGTGCAGACTGAATAACTACATTTTTCAGGTGCAGCAAAATGACAACAATGGTGGTTTGAACAAAGGCAACCTTTTTTGCCTTGAGTTGCCCCAAGAAAACACCATTGGTCGTAAAGATATGCACCAAGACCACTGAAAGGACTGTTGCGGAAGGAGGGGAGCGTGGCTGAGGTGGTTGGGTACAAACCCATGGAGATGGAGATAGAGTGTGATGAGAATTCAAAGGGGGAAAAAAAAACTCCTACAAAATCTCATCAACATTCCTTTAAAACCTCTTACATTTGGCCGCTATTCTTTCATGTTCTTCTCGCATTGAAGTTTTTCTGAAAACTTTGAAATGAGAAAGACGCCCATCATTCAGAAATGAAAGAGCGCACTGTGGGAGAAGGTGTTGCGTCAGCTTGCTACTGTACTAGGATGACATGTGTGTGTGTGTGTGTGTGTGTGTGTGTGTGTGTGTGTGTGTGTGTGTGTGTGTGTGTGTGTGTGTGTGTGTGTGTGTGTGTGTGTGTGTGTGTGTGTGTGTGTGTGTGTGTGTGTGTGTGTGTGTGTGTGTGTGTGTGTGTGTGTGTGTGTGTGTGTGTGTGTGTGTGTGTTTACTGATTTCTACCGATGTGACTCTATATTTAGGGCTGTGACCCGGCCCGTGCTCATTCTGCTGCCAGTGCTGGGTCTGACCTGGCTGTGTGGAGTACTGGTGCACCTGTCCATGGTAGTGGCCTATGTCTTCATCGGCCTCAACGCTTTCCAGGTAAACACATACATCCAGTAAGTGTATGTACTATGTATGTGTGCGTGTGTGTGTGTGTGCGTGCGTGCGTGCGTGCGTGCGTGCGTGCGTGCGTGCGTGTGTGTGTGTGTGTGTGTGTGTGTGTGTGTGTGTGTGTGTGCGTGAATGCAGGGGTGAGAGGCGTGAGCTGGGTCTTAGAGGGACAGGTCATGGCAGTGTTCCAGGGCTCCATAGACATATATATATATATTTACCTCCACCTCCCCTCCCATCCACAGCCTGATAACACAGTTAGGCTAAATCAGACACTTCCTCATCTCCGCCCGTCTCTCTCTTCTCTCTCCTTCTTTTCCCTTCCTGCTTTCTTTCTTTTTTTGTCTTGAATCCATCTGCACCCCTCTCTCTGTTTCTCTGTATGCATGCCTCTCTCTCTCTCTCTCTCTCTCTCTCTCTCTCTCTCTCTCTCTCTCTCTCTCTCTCTCTCTCTCTCTCTGTCTCTCTCTGTCTCTCTCTCCCTCCCCTCTCGCCCCCTGCCCTTCTTGGGTCTTTAATTAATCAGAATGAGCTAGCCCCTGGGTGACCCCCAGAGAGATGCTAGTTAATTTAGATTTACTGTTGTGAGTGTCCAGCTGAGGTAAGATAAGCTACAGTAGGAGTCTTCCTGGTGGGTAGGAGGCTCCTCAGACCAGACTCAGCCACAGACCAGCCTGTGTTCTCAAGAAACTGCTCTCTGTTGCTGGGCTACTTCCGCAAAAAAAGAAAAAAAGGAAGAAAAAAAAGAATATATATAGGACAGAAGTGCATCACTGGTTGCTGTATAAAACATGATTTCTAATTAAATAGATGTGTTTTTAACAGAAATTAGTATCTCTCCCTTACTCTCTGGTGGCACAGTGGTTAGCACTGCTGCCTCACAGCAAGAAGGTCCTCGGTTCGAACTCTGGTGGGAGGCCTTTCCAGTTGTTCTCCTAGTGTTTGCGTGGGTTTCCTCTGGGTATAGTGTGATAGTGTTTACTAATAGTGTATACTTGTGTAATAGGGTAATAGTGTAATAGTGGTCTCTGCATTTGAGAGAGAGAGAGAGAGAGAGAGAGAGAGAGAGAGAGAGAGAGAGAGAGAGAGAGAGAGAGAGAGAGAGAGAGAGAGAGAGAGAGTGAGAGAGAGCACATTTCTAGTTGATATAAGTTGCATGGCCGTCTGTGTTTTTGTTGTTACCTAACCTTTTTTTTATATTCTCCTCCCAACAGGGCCTGTATATATTTCTGGTGTATGCCGTATACAATAGTGAGGTAGGAGTATATTTAAACTATCAACCTCAGTGTCTTTATCACAGAATGTGTGTCTTTATGGTACAGTATGCCTGCTTACCAGACATTTGGTGCAGTCAGACACATGGCCGGGTATAAAAACTGTCTGTCTCTCAGGTGAGGAACGCCATAAAGAGGATCAGAGAGAAGAGGAAAGCCTTGTCTTTCACGGTGAGAGTGAAAAACACACACATTCACCACAGGACGCAATATAACAACCAATTCATTGTTTTGAGTAAAATAATAATTTACTGCATTTTGAGGTGAAATGTGAGTTTTAAAGATGTTTGAAATTATGCTGTGAGTGGTTGCCAAGGCAACTAAGGACTCTGTGGCAGAAGCCACTGGATGACTCATGCGTAGAAGCTGGTCTAAGTGGAGAAAAGGCATTTTTTACAAATTGTTCTTTCAACCAAATGAACCATTCTAGATTCTTAGATACCGATGACAGGTCAGGTCTTGTTGCTAGTCTTGTTATAGTCCCCATTATTAAGATGGTGATGGACTGAACCAACTTGTCTTTAAATCAAATCAAATCAAATAATAAATACATAATAATTATTATTATAATAATTATTATACTAAACACAGCCTACTAGCAGAGGACCAGTCCAGGAACCAATCTGGAACTGGAACTGTAGTGCTCATGTCACCTGCCCCAGAGACTACAGTTGAAAATTTGCCAACCTGGCTAAACTGGCATATTTACAGTAAATGTTCCTTAATATGCACTGTCTCTGTATTTTAAACCAATAAATACAAATACAAACTTCCCAGGGACCGATTTTTCTTTATTATTGTTTTTTTAATCTATTGTGTATTCCAGAATTGTTCCCAGCCAATCGGCTTCCTGCCATCCCAGAGGACACCTGCCAAGTCCTGGGGCCACAGTCTGCCCACTCCCTCCAGCCTTGAGACCAGCGAGACCTCTGGCCTCCCCAGCTCCACCTCCACCTCCCTGGTCATCAAGAACGGTAGGTGGGAATGGGTCTGGAGTTTTGAGATATACAGTATAGATGGTGCTATGGTTTATTATGATAACGATGATAGTGACGGGGTGACGTGTTGTGCAAGGAGTGAGACAGATTAACAATGGAAAGATGTACGATTTTCAATCATTTTAAAGGAGGACTGTACTGACTCCACCACATGCAATTCAGTTGAAATAAGCACATAATTTAGTGGTTGAGTCTACAAGATCCTGAATGAGGACTGTACACTCAACCACTAAGTGCTGTGCTTATTCCAACTTAAGTGTGTGTGTGTGCGTGCGTGCCTGCCTGCCTGCCTGCCTGCCTGCCTGCCTGCCTGCCTGCCTGCCTGCCTGCCTGCCTGCCTGCCTGCCTGCCTGCCTGCCTGCCTGCCTGCGTGCCTGCCTGCCTGCCTGCCTGCCTGCCTGCCTGCCTGCCTGCCTGCGTGCCTGCCTGCCTGCCTGCCTGCCTGCCTGCGTGCCTGCCTGCGTGCCTGCCTGCGTGCCTGCCTGCCTGCCTGCCTGCCTGCCTGCGTGCCTGCCTGCGTGCCTGCCTGCCTGCGTGCGTGCGTGCCTGCGTGCGTGCGTGCGTGCCTGTGTGTATGTGTGTGCATGTGGTTGAGTCTACATGGTCCTCACCCCCACTGATAGAAAATCACACACTTTAGCACCTTTAAAGTGATTATCCGCAAGATCCTCATTTGTGTTTATTTTGGTGACATCTATTGGTGAGAAGTGATCATTGCTTGTTGCATGTTTTGCACTACTGAGTTAATTAGTCTTCTATTAATTTGAAACAAACTGCTGGTGACATAAAAGTGATAAAACACATCACTTCAGGAATGTCCTATACCAGACACCTCTGTTTAGAACAGCCAAGAACAGCAAATATAAAAGCCCCCTTGAACTGGGTATAGGTAGAATTACTTTTGTGTTATATGTCAGTTGGCGATAGAGCAGGGGTGTCCAAACCTTTTTCCACTGAGGGCCACATACAGAAAATATACAAAACGCTGGACCACTATTAAAGTTAACAAAATCAATCAAATGTAGGTAAATTATGCTTGATAATTATGCTTAAAGAAAAAACCCAGCCTGGGATGGGTATATTTAAGCCAGTTATGCAAATAGGTTATTGGGGTTGTTAACACATCAACTAATGTTTGTTAGAAAATGTTATCAGCTTTAATTGACTGAATATATTTCTGAACACATGAATACTGTGTAATATATTTTAACTCACCTATAATGTGGGTGAGTCTAGGGGGCTAAAGACGTAACCGGATATGACGCCCCCACATTGTGCAAGTGGAGGCCATTCCTTTGCGCTCGCCTGTCATAGGAGCCCCATCCGTTGTAACTCCACACAGCTTGTCTCATTTAAGTTCCATCTTGTCAATTGTATCTGACACAGCTTCAAAAATGTCCTTACCCGTTGTTGTGCCCTTTGACTCTAGATCAAGCAGCTCCTCCGTAATGCAAAAATGATCGTCAACTCCCCGCACATTTTTTTTTTACAGCTGTGCGGTGTCTGTGGCACCTGTGCTCTCATCACATGCAAACGAGTACAAATCTAAAGCACTAACTTTATGTGACGATTGTCTTTCTGGACATGCTCACGTTGTTGAAGTCTTGCATCT
>NC_140165.1:155237845-155240345 GCF_963971535.1 Notolepis coatsorum | reverse complement strand
TTGACTCCTCCTAGCTCAGTGGGAGGATATCCTAGAACATTTAAGTATAATCAAATGGCTGCTACATGTTTAAACTCTGTAGTTTTATGAGTTTACCTTCTGATGTACAGTATAGCATATAGGCTACTGTAGCCTATATGTATTTGAAAGAAAATCCATAATGTTAAAGTTATAATTTAAGTCCAAAGTTCTGTTACGGTCAAATTATATTCTTTATGCTGTATTATTAGCAATACACAGTTCTTTAGCTTGATCTCTAAATCATTTGATATATACAAATGTACAAATGTATTTGCAAATTGCCTGAATGCCATTGACTTTTTTTTATTTTCATATTGGTATTGAATTGAAATGTATGTGCACGATAAACATGGCTACAACTATACTACAATAAATGGTGCACTGAATTATTATGTACATACATGATTTCTATATTATCTGTGTACTGAATGGTTCTGCAAATTACAAACACATAAACAGAGCTTTACTTCATGGAATTTTATTGGTTTGATGCTATTACAATAAAATATATTTAAAGAAAACAAAATATTTTGGTCACTCTCTCTTTTGTGAGAAAAGCACTTCAATTTAAGAAAGAGACACAAGAATAAATTCAACAGAGAAGAAAAGGCATATCAAGAGAACCAATTTCACAACAGAAGCATTTTGACCTAAACATAAAACAGATAAGTTGTCCCTGTGTTGAATCTTTATCTCACAGTGTGGTTTTCACTTCACAATATAAATATACAGTACAGAGTGGCAGCAGACTCTGGTATCTCTATTATAAAAAGCAAAGTGAATGTGTCTCCAGGCCAAAATTCAGTTAAGGCAGGTGGAGTTGATTGTCTACAATAAGTTGAAATAGCTAACACTGACAGGTCAATAAAGAGGATTGATTAAAAATGTCTGCCATAAAATGCACAATAATACATATGTAAATAGTTATTAAATGGTATTGTCTCGTTTCCAATTTACACTCGATGCTTATAGCATTGGCAGTGCTGTAACACTGCTATATAATCATCGTGACCGATGTGCTTCATCTAATACACTGCTCCCTTCATAAAGATGATAATACACGCTGCTCCCTTCGTAAAGATGATAATATATGCTGCTCCCTTCATAAAGATATTACACGCTGCTCCCTTCATAAAGATGATAATACACGCTGCTCCCTTCATAAAGATGATAATACACGCTGCTCCCTTCATAAAGATGATAATACACACTGCTCCCTTTGTAAAGATGATAATACACACTGCTCCCTTTGTAAAGATGATAATACACGCTGCTCCCTTTGTAAAGATCAAAATACACACTGCTCCCTTTGTAAAGATGAAAATACACACTGCTCCCTACATAAAGATGAATTATACACACTGCTCCCTTCGTAAGATGATAATACACACTGTTCCCTTCGTAAAGATGAAAATACACACTGCTCCCTTCGTCAAAAGGTGGGCGCATAAATAGGATTTTACAAGATCATTACAAGATCCCGTTTTCACCTTGAAATGGGACTGTTCCATACATCGCCAGATGCATGTTTTCCCTCTGTGTGAGTATAAAAGGCCTGGAGCCTGTCCTCAGTCTGTGTCTGGCCTTGGCTTGCCTCTCTTGCCATGCTTGGATGGCTCCTTGGTGAAAACTGAAGGACAAACACTTACCAATAATAATTATTATATATTTTTTTACATGTCTACTAAATAGGAAAATGTCTTTGTTGTTCATTTCTGTCTCACACATGTGGATGTGTCTTTTCTATAGCTCTCTCCTCCCCTTTGGCAAAAGACGGTTTCTTTTCATCCCAGGGATGGACTGGGACAAGAAAGATTGCCCTGGACTATTTGGCCCAGACTAGCACACCACCACAACCAGATATTCCACCGCCCCCGCCCCATCGACGCACATACAAACACACCAGCCCTTAATACCACCACTTATACGCATAATGGATGGATACTCTAGGGCAGTGGTACTCAAACTTGGCCAACTACTCAGGAGTCACATTGACAAAAAAAATATATTACATTACAAAAACATGCTGTTCCTCAACCAAACCAACATCAGGCTACTAATAGGCGATTCACAAGCTATGAAAAAGCATGATCATGTACTGTGTGCTGTAGGCTACTGAAATGTATTACTATTACCATGGCAACCTTCACTATTGATGCATATGGCAAATCACAAGCAGTGTATAATTATTGTCATTCATGTTTTCCCCTGGCAATTCAAATGCATTAAGTGTCCCTGTAGTAGCCTATGCTACAGACAGCCAATCAGCACAAAGTCTATGTATGTAGAGTCCAAAACAACTGTAGTAATGTCCATAACCATATAAATAGAATGTAGTAGGCTACAGACAGCCTGATCACCACAAAGTCCATAACTGCAGCTTTAGATTCTCTCTCCCCATGTGGGAGAACAGTAGGGAGAGACAGAGAGAGGGCAGGCACATAACACACACACAGAGGGAGAGAGAAGGGGTATAGGC
>NC_140165.1:155035345-155235345 GCF_963971535.1 Notolepis coatsorum | reverse complement strand
GACCCGTCCATTACGCGTCTATTGAATGCCATTAGTGGACAATGGGGAGGGGTTCGCCTTTGTTGATGTTGCCTTTTGTCAACCCCTCCCAAAAAATGTAATTAAGTGAGCTTAACCGAGAAGAAAAGACCAGTTTAGACAACACTTGCAACCTTCCAGATAAAGAAAGGTACAGCAGACAGTCCACTGATGTGACATTTTCTATTAAAATGTCATTATTCCTATATTCCATATTCTGTCCAGAGAATGGCATCCATTGGATGCGGCTCCAGCGCCATGAAGCCAGATTGACGTCTGCACCGAAAGTCATCGTGCTTCCTAAACTTCAGTTTCATTTAGAGCTGCAGTCTTTAGGCTTGTTAGAAGGATACATTTATATTATATCAGGAGGATACATGTTTGTCTATGGTTTTGTGTGATGTGACGTGTTTATCTGAGATGAGATTAACGTTAGGTTATGGCTATAACCAAGTTCTGTTAGTTAGGGGTGACGCTTGGCATCACCTACTGCACTCCCTCGCGTACGTGCGCGCGTACTGAATAACATTCCACAAATATACCTTTAATACCAGTATTAGTCTGACCACACCCCTCATCAGCTTACCTTCATAAGCAGGTGTGTGGTCACCTGCTCTCCTCCTTCCCAAGCTTTCACCACAAGGTGAGGTCAAGGGCTGCAGCGGCCGTCTGATGCCAAGAGTCACCCCTAACTAACAGAACTTGGTTATAGCCATAACCTAACGTTCTGTTTCGTTAAGGGGCTCTGCTTGGCATCACCTACTGCACAAGGGAGGCCAAGCGGAGCCGCTGGCTGACAAATACACCCCGCTGACAGCCCCCCACAACCATCAGAACAGGGAGGGCCGAGCCCCCCCGACCCCCCCTAATGGAGGGCATCCCCCCTATTAGGGGCTTCACGGGAGGGCGACGGACCCGACCGTGCGAAGAGGCACTCAAGCAACCCAACGCACAGGGTGAGCAGACCGTGGCTTGACCCCACGACTACACCCACGCACAACCCGCATGCCACCCGGGAACGAACGTAGGAACAACCTCGTCACTGCCCCCAGAATCACGGGGTCAAGGGCAAACCCAACCCCGTGGCAAGGCCGTAGCAGCGGAGCGCGAAGGAAGACCCAGACCCACCAAAAGGACTGGACTCCCTGGAATGGGGGCCCGGAGAAGGCCATGATGCCAGCATCAAGACCCCACCAGGGGGGCACCTAGTGACCCCGCCCCCCACATCGCCAGCGTATTCGGACAAAGGCCCCTCAGCCGAGCGGGCCCTGTCCTCCCCAACAGCACACCGCCTGGAACACAGGCCCTGCAACAGGCAGACAGCATGGTCATAACACACAAGAGTTAACCAACGGAAACAGGCAGTGCACCGGGGAAAAAGACCAGGCAACAGGCTGTCAACCCAAGCCTGGAAAACTGCGGACGAGGCAGGCGCCAGAAAGGACAGCTGAAAACAGCCGCCCCGGCGGAAGGGGCGTATGCTGGCGTTGTCGCATAACCAAGCTTTTAAACAGCACGTCAGAAGTGGGATCCATAGACCACTCAGCCCCTGACAGCTGCCCACAGAAAAAGCCCATACGATCGGCAGACGTCATGAACGTGCAGGGGCACCCTCAACCGGAGAACCGGGAGTTGACACTGCAGCAACACACCAGAGAACCAACCACCCAGGCATCACCCCATGCAACGGTTGGTCCCATAACCCCACAGGAAAGAAACCCCAAAACACATCTGCGGCACCGCCGCAGCCCGCGTTCCGGTTCCCAACAGGGCTATCCCGGGCCTACGGGTCAACGAGCATCACCCCGGACCGGGCCCGGTGATACGGGGAGCACAGGGTCCCCCGAGGAGGTTAAAACCCACCCAACAGGCCCCTCAGCGCCAAAACGCAAGAGAAGAGCGTAAAAATGGAAGACCAGCCCCAGCACCCCGCACTCGGTATTCCCAGGAGGTCACCCAACCAAGTACCAACCAAGACCAACCCGTACAGCGGCCGAGATCCGACGAGATCGGGCGCGTACAGGTCGGCACGGCCGTAAGCCATTACGACAGTGCAGAATACAACGCACCCAACAAGGGTCCCATAACGCTCAACCCTGTGACACCCGGATCGACCTAGCATTTTTCCCCCTGAAAAAACCCCAAGTCCCTCAGGGTACCAGAACAGCAGATCTGCATCCCCAGCGGACAACGGGTGCAACTGATCTGGACCAGCGCGACCAGAACCAGTCCCGTGCCCTAATCACGCCGACCTGCCAACCCCAGGAGAAGGGGCAGATATGCGCGTTTGATCCCAACACAAAAAAGAAGGCGCCACCCAGACGTGTCGGTATGAACCGCGTCCGGTGGCCCACCCCTAGGGCGTGAGACCCTTCCCCATATGTCCAGACCCATTCCGTCATCATCCCCTGACATGAACGGGAACCCATCGACAACACACAGGATGTCGGAAGAGGAAAAACCCCCATCCCAATTGAATTGAAACGCTGTTTCACTCAAGCAAACAAGGCGCGCTAGTCAGCCAATGGCCCAAAAGCACATCCTGAGCCAGCACTATGTGTGCGTTTGGACATACCCACATCAACAATAGGCCGTTTAGACCACCATATTGAATCCCCAAGACGCCCAGGGAAACGACAAGAGGGGCGAGATGCAATCAACTCCATGAATGAATGAATGAAAAAATTTACCCAACAGACTGCAGTACAGGAATACACACAATAGGATAAGGGGAGGCAGACCTGAGAAAGACGTTAGTCTTGTTTCCATCAGGGACCCTCATTTCCAATCCATCAAGACACATTCAACTCTTTATAAAAATAAAGAAAAGGCATCACCCGTATGACCCAACTGCACAGCTGGGAGTAAAAACCCTGTTTATCACATGATTTTAATCCAGTCACTCCTTTTAATCAGAGTGTAAGACCAGACCCTCCCAGAAACACCTTCCCACATGAGACTACGGTCAAGAAAAAAGATATGTAAACTGTGAGACACGTGACCAATAGACTCAAGTTTGACACATAAACCGGGCGCAGCAGGCCCGTAAGCCCTGCGCCCAACCTCGACATCTTTAAGACACCAGCTCATGGAAGGCGTCGCCATAGCAACAACGCTACAACGGGCGGGGAAAAAACCCACCGGATCCTGTCATAACAGGAGTCGGTAGAATACCCCTCCCCCCCCCCCCCCCCCCCTGTCAAGCACTGGCTTGGCCCTGACTGGCTCAGCAGAAAAGATCAAAAATCCCCTAAACCAATCAAGTGGGAAAGGAGGGGTTTATTCGACACCCCCTCCCGAAAACACACCCTTTATCCCTACACACAGAACACAACCGTAGCCATCTTGAAAAACCTCCGGTAGAAAAACAATGCATAGCATAAGCTAATACAATGCCTGCTACCCACAAAAAGTGTAAAAGGTTTTACAACAAAACATAAGTCGCCTGTGCGTGAATCCTATACCCGTTGCCTATGTCATACATAGGAAAAAACGCAGAACGAGAGTAACGGCTAGGCCGTGAAAAAGTGTGCGTACGAGCATTACTGCAACTAAACAACACAGCATTGTGAAAACACATATACTTAGTTAAAGCAATGGAATAACACCAGTTCTAATTGCATGTGGAGCATCAAGCTAAATAGAACCTATTACCGAGTGTAAGTTGCAGACCTTGCTTAACCTCGTAACACAACACAACTCACCCCCCAACGTAAACAGGGTAGATCCATATATACACAACCCCACCATATGATTTGTTTGAAGAAACACACAGTTTGTTCGGCCAAAACACAGTCCCCCTTATGTCGGGGAACTTTTTTTATTAAATAATAAAGTTTAAGGCACAAAATCATAGAGGGGCCGGGAAGGGTGTAGGAGAGGGGATACAGAGGGGAAAAAGTCACTCCTAACGGCGTCTGCCACCTCGCGCCGCTCGAGTCTTGCCACCCCGGGGAGCCCCGGAGGGACGGTAGGTTACAGTCTGCTGGACACGACGTTCCCTACCGTCTCCTCCGGTCTGGGATGGGCCGGCGGTGGCCGAAGCGCCGTTTCGTCCCCTGGCCCTCTTGGCAGGGCCAGCAGCGGCGGCGGAGGCAGTGGTAGCGGCGACGGAGACAGCTCGACGTCGCGGAAGCCTTCTGCCCCCACCGGCAAGGACGGGAGGCGGAAAATGGGGTTGGAGGACGGATCTCTCCTCTGCCATCTCTCTGCATGTTGAGGTCATCAATTGCAGGGCCTTCCCGAACAGGCCAGCGTCGGAGAGGGCGGCCGTCAGAAGAGGGGCTCTCTTCTTCTCTGGCACACGGGCCTGCTCCAGCCAAAGGTGACGCTGGCCCAGGGTGGCCAGGGCGCGCACTTTCCCCATGGCTATGGCCAGCACCTGGGAAAGGTGCAGGACAGCTCCCGCAGCCTGGGTGATCTGATCGCATTTTACCTCGTTCAGATCCGTGCCGCCCGTCATTATCCCCGATACAAATCTAGCCAGGTGGGCGATGTTAGACGCCGCAGCCAGCGATTGTGTACCAGCGATGAATGACTGGTCACCCCAATAAGCCAATTGCCTAGCCGACTTCCCCTGGAGGACCGGCTTGCATAGGGGTTCCCACACCATATCCGGACAGAGGAGCGCGGCCATCGGATTGTCAAGCCGAGGCACGCCCTCCCCCATACCGTTGACTAACCCCGACACCCGCGTAACTGGTACGTAGGCGGGAGTTAGTCCCATGATGTTGGACACCGCCTGACCCCGACGAACATAGGCCCCCATCGATGGGAAAAATGGGTAGACAACGTCCACCCCTCTCACTGGGGGACGCTGCCAGGGATGGCCTATGAGGTCATCAGGGACAGGTGCAGGCAATGGCAGCGGCAGCGGCACACCGTTTGCGGTGGCGGCTACCGCCATGAGCTCGGGAAACAAGGCCCGCAGTTCCCCCTGCGAACCTTCCTCCACCGACCCCGCATCCCTCGCATACAGCAGGCTGCGACTGGTCAAGGAGCCACAATCCGATGCGGCCGACAGTAGGGCATCCTGCTGATGAGGCCAAGGTGGTTCCTCGACATCCTCGAACAAGGCGCCCCATGGAGCCATTTCTCCCCCCTCCGGGGTCTCCGGAGGAGGGATACTCTCCTCCACGGGACCATCATACAAGAATCCGTCCGCCTCTTCCATGAAGTCCTCAGTTTCCATCATAAATCCAGAGTCGGACGCATCCTCGCTGGTCTCCAGCAGCTCCCCAAACCCAGGCCGTTCGCGTTTGCACGCCACCATCTTGCGACGCGAGCGAGCAGACGCGAAAAGTTTGCGTCGCAAATCCTCCGGCTCCAAAACAATCCCCCGTTCATCAACGGCCGATTCCCCAGAACCAGAGGAACCAGAGTCGAGATCAGGCCATCGCCGGAGCGACGGCACCGAACCCTCGGCTCGTCGGTGAGGAAAACTATCCACCGGCAGTCTCCCGGGCTGGGTCGGCAACCACGAGAGTGGCAACAGCCCAGCACCGAAGCGCACGACGGAGGCGGGAATGGAGAACCGGTGGTGAAGAGTAGGTCTAGCGCAGGGGTGGCCAACCAGTCAGAGACTAAGAGCCACAAAAAATGACTGTGGTACCACAAAGAGCCACACCATATACCAGCGTTTCTCAACCTTTTTTTTCAGTCACGGCACCCTTCATGTGTTTATAGGTCTCACCCTCTGGCCTCTGAAGTTGCTAATGTCTTTTTTATTTGGGCCTCACAGGGTTAAAAGTACCCTGTGAGACCCACGGTTGCAAAATTACAAAATCACTTTTAGCCATTTAAAAAAATAATGTTTATTTAAAAAATGTTAAAGGGGAACTATTTTACTATTTCTTTCACTATTTGGGCACTTTTACACAATTCCTGTGAGTCTATGGAACACCTAGGTTTTTTTTTTTTTAAATGCATTGTTTTGTATTTCTAATCAAGTACTAAAAACCGCATTTTTCTACCTCAAACCGTTTTGAGGCTGGGCTCCAACCACTGTGTGGCCTGGTGCCAACTGCCACATCAACTGCCACATTATTATGCAGCTGAGAAATCTCTGACATCACAGATATGCACATTTTCAGATGACTCAGTTCAGTGAGGGTGAATATTGTGAGAGGAGAATTGGAAGAATTCGCCAATATGAGAATTAAAGACATATATCCTATTAATATAAGTCCACATAGCTAAGAAACAATGGTAAACACTGAAAAAAGCAATTTATAAGATAGTTCCCCTTTAAGCACATGTATAGTCAATTGGTCCTGTTGTTCAGCCTCACAATGCTATTTGATAGTAAATGTGTTTATATGTCCCACCCTCTGGCCTCTGAAGTTGCTAATTTCTTTTTAATTTGGGCCTCACAGGGTTAACCTCTAAAGCCCGAGATATACAGTAAAAGTGTATATTTTCAGCATTATGTTTGTTTACCAATTATTTTAACTGTTATTAGTGAAATATAAGATTATAGAAATCTCAGGGCATTGAGTCGGAAACCGGCGCATATTGACAGGAGGAAGTGGCACAGCCAAAAGTGAGTGTAGTCTTTTGAAGGAAGAGACTCAGGGCTTTCAAATTTCGAAAAACTACCCTACCCAGCCCCTGTCAATCATCTGACTTCTGGATTTACTTTTTAATTTCTCTTATTTTTTGGGATTATCTCCCACAAACCTGAACGTTATTGCCATAAAACAGAACGCAGTTAGTTTCTCTACCTTTCTGTGAACGTCTTGCAAAAAACGGTGTTGCAATATGATGAAGAATGGTGGAGAAATTTACATTATAAAAAAGATGGCAGAATTCAGTACTGTATCTACAAAACCTTCTGTTTAATCATCTTCCCTTTATTCATTTGCTTAGATTTTTCAGGTCTGGTCAATTTTAGCATGGTGTTATTTACAGTCAAAGATATATATTTTTTTTAAATAGAATTGATATTCTCCTTTGGTTCATTACAATTTACTCAAGCCTAGTAACAGACACACTATTTCTGACACTGATCCATATATGTCCCTAGATTCAGATACCAAGAACATGCAAATGGACCATTTAAAAAAAAATTGTAAATGTTTATTCTACGTCCTTATGGAATGAGTGACATAAAAAAAAAAAGTAAAAAAAAAAATAAAAAATTAAAAAAAAAATTAAAAAAATCTTTTTTTTTTATTTTTTTTTATGGATGGAAGAGCCGCACATTGACGGGCAAAGAGCCGCATGCGGCTCGCGAGCCGCGGGTTGGCCACCCCTGGTCTAGCGGGTCTACTCTCCGCAGAATACATTATGACCCAAACCTTTTCTTATACAACAAAGTGAGAGAAGAAAAGATTAAGCACAATGTAAACCAGTCACAACTCTTTTCAACTAACAACACGTCAAGTGGGGTACTACCGAAGGCACTTCCTTGTGGTGAAAGCGAGAAGGAGGAGAGCAGGTGACCACACACCTGCTTATGAAGGTAAGCTGATGAGGGGTGTGGTCAGACTAATACTGGTATTAAAGGTATATTTGTGGAATGTTATTCAGTACGCGTGCACGTACGCGAGGGAGTGCAGTAGGTGATGCCAAGCAGAGCCCCTTAACGAAACAGAACTAGAATCAGATTGGTGATCCAAACTTAAAACAAAAGGGTCATCAAAATAGTAGTCAGCGTGACTGAGCTCTTGATAAAAAGACTACAGTAATTCTAGACAATAGGTAAATAGTACTTTTTAAAGAGACAGAGAGAGAGATGAGCTGTACCTTAGAACCAGAACGTTACATTAGCCTAAATAACGTTAGCCGCTACCGTGAAAGCCAGTGAGTGAGATAAGAAGGAGTAGGAAGAGAGAGCACCATAAGTAGCTATGACTAGGTTAATACTTAAATGCATTTCAGATGTAGCCTACCTGGTGGCGTTCGTTCTGCGGCAAAAACTTCCTGAGATATATCCACACATGTCCTGCTCACACCTGTTTTCCTTCCTTGGGCGACTTGCCTGGATTAGGCTGAGGTCCTTCTGTCCTGATTAATGTTTTGTCTATAGCAGCAGTTCTCAAACTACGGGTTGCGACCCAAAGTGGGGTCACGGGTAGGTGACAGTGGGGTTGCGCATTGGCAACAAAAACATTTATAAAATAAATCTCAGATTGAGTTTTCCACCTGGAAGCTGTTTGTATTTGCCATGTCTCACCCCTTCATCAACGAAGGCCGACACAGTATTCCAATACACATCTCACTACATCATGCGCATATATATAATCGCGGGTGCCATGTCTCATCTTTTGTGTGTAACCTTGACACTCGCAATGGATAGGTTTGTTGTCAGAAGCACGGATTTTCCTTGCAGACAAAAACAACCCATTGGCAAAGAAATGTGCTGATAATGAATGGCTGACAAAGCTGGCATATCTAGCCGAGATCTTTGACCGCCTTAATGATTTGAATCTGAGACAACAAGGTCCGGACACAGACCTGTTTGGACTCACAGCTAAGGATAATCAGCGGAGATTTTGGGGTATTTACTCAGCTTGATGGCTTTTTGGAGGAACAGAATGTTGCAAAACAT
Organism: Notolepis coatsorum; assembly: GCF_963971535.1. Classification (NCBI taxonomy): domain Eukaryota; kingdom Metazoa; phylum Chordata; class Actinopteri; order Aulopiformes; family Paralepididae; genus Notolepis; species Notolepis coatsorum. The sequence continues at coordinate 155,226,776 of NC_140165.1, read as the reverse complement.
TATTTGAAGCCCATCATCTGTAGCCACATAGAAGGGCTCATTGAACTATTTCGGAACTATTACATGGAGAGCACGGACAATTTGGACAACTGGATCCTAGATCCGTTCATTACGCATGACGCAACGGGCCTCCCACTGTCTGAGCAGGAGGTGCAAATTGATCTTTCGTGTGATGAGAAAGTCAAGTTCACTGGAAACTACTGCAGTGCAGATTTCAATAACACAGACAATTCTAAGTAAAAGGCACATGTTTATTTTGGTAGTTGACCTGTCTTTGTCTTTATAGGTGTATTATACCTTTGAATAAAATGTAAATGGTCTGCTCTGTTCTGGGTCCCACTCAGATAGCATAGCATACAGCTAAACAAATGGTCTACTCACTGGGGTTGAACAGGAGGAGAAACTTGAGGCAAGCCATCTCTCGGCGGTCCACCTGTAGCGCATGCAGCCTCCCAGCCAACTCCTGGCCCCTCTGGACCAGGCCTGACAGAGTCCCCTCTGCCTGGGATATGATGGATGACAGTTCAATCTGAAAACACACAACACACATTTTATGTAAATACTTTATTAGCAGCTCTAATCTGAAATTTGAAAATTAAATCTTGTGTTCCATTTTGAATCAATACAGGATGTGATTTGTTCTGTATTTTCATCCCACCCGCATTCCACAAAGACCTGCCCTACTCTGCCTCTGATTGGCTAGTACGACACGTGTTGCCTTCGTTGGTTAGGTTTAGGCGTGAGGAGTGAGATGGGGAAATCATGGGGAACATGTCTACCACCAATACTCCACCACCACTGAAGCAAAGAACGTGTGCGGAAATACAGCAGTGAGTGGGAAGAATGAAACGACAGACTCAGTGAAAATGAACAAAACCAACTGTAAGATCAGTGAATGTTTTCGGGGGCGCCGCGGCGCAGCCTGGCAGACATTAGACGGCATGCCTCAGGAGAGAAACAGTCTTGTAATGTCTGAACCCAGAAGAATCAAGCAGCAGTGTCAGAGGTCTTCACACCTCAAGCATCTCCTGAGACTGATACGGTAATGACTTTTTAATCCCTTCTATGATGGGACATCGTGTTCTGATCAATTAGACTCCCTATCTGGTCGTGTTTACTAGCAAATAGATGTCAATGAATCACATGTCAAGAGACTGATTTTCTTGTTACCTGCCCTATAAACCTGGGCCCCTGATGTGGGCATGGATCCTTTAGGCTATATTGTATACTATAATAATATTGAGTTTGTTTTGGATTTAAGCCAAATAAATAAACGTTTATTTGATATATTATTCAATATAAATATAGTGCCCATGTGAAGAAAATAAACTACTTTGTTATACGCTCAACCAATCTGGAAAATTGCATTATTCAATACTAATAGATTAACAGAAAATAAAAATAAAAAAATAAAGAAAAGAAAACATTTCCACTTAAAAATATTTTTTTCTCAGGTTGAAGTTCTCAGATGATTTACTAGGGGGGAGTGGCAGCCCAATATCAGAGTGACCAGATCATCTCCATTGTCGCAAATTTGTGGGCCATTGCAGACGTACCTCAAAATGGTTGCATCCAGTGCTGTGGGTATTACACTTCTTTTGAACAACTAGGGTTAACTCATTCATCAAATTGTCCATGTCAGAGTCTCCAGATAACCCCCAAATCTTTCTGAAAGTACAATTATAACTTTCTAAAATTAGAATTGTATTTCTTAAAATGGAACTTAGATAGTTGTGATCGTGTATCATGTAGAAGTACTAGAGTACTCTTAAGCCCGACGGGTCCGGTACTTATGTCATAAATCAATCTCTCCAGACTGTATGACATAATGTTGTGTTTTTTTTCTCCAAATGTAGCCAAGAGTAAAGACCCTAATCCTGTCAAAACAGCAGTCATAGTGTATATTTTCAACAATACGTTTGTTTACCAATAGCTTAAAGTGTTATTAACTCAATGGCCGCCAACAATGATTATATACATGTTTGGCCGACAACCGTTGAACGCCAACCACGTCGTTATTTGATCGTTATTTCTTTTATTCGATATTTCTATTCATTACAGGCACACGGACTCGGGGTTAACATGGGGAATCATCCTGAGAATGTCAAAGTGCAATACCGGCCGCATCCAGCTAGACGGCGGTATCGAGCACCCTTTGTAACCTTGTATCTTGGCCTGTGGAACGGCCAAATGTCTGGGGTTTCATTTTTCCTTGTCGGGCGAGGCGAACGGTTCTCCCGGTTCCATTGAAGCGCGTCAAATATCCCGATCCATATGTTGTGGTGGATTATGCCATGGACCAAATGGACATTGGATGTACCAGATGGCGATCAAACAATTGGAATATTATTTTTGGAATACTCCCGATCACAGGTAAGGACGATTTGACGTACATTTTAGCTTGATCCTGCAATGCTTTTATACCGATCGGGCTGATAAGCGTTTTAGTGTTCAATGTCTTTAGTCTGTGCGTATGCAAGGGAACATTTATGCGCATGCGCGGAAGCGCGCGCGCCCGGGAGCGCGTGTGCATGTGGCGTCATTAAAACACAGTGCAACCAGCCTTGAAATCAGCAACGCACCCCTGCTGACAATCAAATAATCAGAAACGACCCCCCCCCCCTTTCATGCATTCATGATGGAACATAATACCTATGATATAGATTTGATTTCGGAATAATAGCGTATACAGGCAAGAAACAGCAACGATTTGACGTATACAGCTATAACCATACTTATATTCACCACGGTATAACACGGGAACGTATGGATGGAAAAATTCATTCTTTTTCACATATTGAACGATAGATAGGTGATGTCAAATGGGCCATAGTATTGTATCCATAGCTATAATATAGAATATAGTTATAGCTCTACAAACAACAACAACAACTCCTATCTTTTAAAGCGTGGCAGTGCTAGAGCGGGCCCCCGTCTAATTCCCGGCGGTCAATGAGTTAATGAAATATCAGTTTAGGAATTGTGTTCATAAACCAGGGAATTTCGACCGGAAATAAACGAGAGCAACCATTATGCTCAGTCATTATGATGAAGGAAAGACAGGGCTTTCAATGAGCGTCGGAATTTCTAAAAACGACCCTACCCAGCCCAAGCCAGCTACTGTACAGCAAATGACTTGTGGGTGATTTCTTTTTTATTTCTCTTATTTCTCTGGATTATCAACCACAAAACTGAACGTTATTGGCATAGATTGGAGCGCACCAATCTACCTTCTGTGAACGTTTAGCAAGAATCCGCGTTGCAAACAGATTCAAAATATCCATTATAAGAAACGAACTGTACTTACAGTCGATTTCATTCACGGTTCTTGCTGCACGCCTGGTGATACTAAATCCAAATTGAACTCTGCCATTGGAACAAGTAGGCCTAGATTTGGCCCGATCCATAGATGTGCAACTTGGCTATAATGTCATTTATAGGCCTGATATTCGGTAGCACTTTATAATAACACCCTGTTATAATACATGTATAAGGTATTTGTAGATAATGAACTAATCATGAACAAACCATTTATATACATTCATAAATGATTATTAAATCATTTATAACTATATTTGTATAGCATTTACAGATTAGTTCTACATTATTTATAACTCATTATCAACATATACTTGATTTGTTCATAATGTTGTTTAATGTGTAGTAACACATTTGTAGATGCTTTGAAAAATGGATATGAAAAAACAACTATACTGTATCTCCATTTATTTTTCATGTTCAATAAATGATTTGTTAAGACATTCATAAAACATCTATAAATCATTTGCAGATGCTATCGTGGGGGCCAATCTGAAGTGAAGCCTATTCATCATTAACAAATGTCTAATACAGTTAATTATTTGTTAACTTTTTCATCACATGTTACAAATGTTGTAGACAGCTTTCGGATACACCCTTCTTTGTCATCAAACAGTGACAGAATTAGGACTAAAGATAAATGCAATTGTATTAACATATAAAATACATGTGCATGACATACAGTGTAACTTGAGGGGCACTAGGACCCAGGAGTACCCTGGCCAGGTAGAGTATCTAGAGAGGAAGTCTCACGAGAGTGAGACTTGACTTCATGTGTGTTGCCGTCTGTTTGAATGGAAGCACGATACATGCAGAACCAAGTTATCCGTGCTGCTCCTGCCCCACGCTTTTAATAAGGTATGAGCAGTTTAAACACATTTTTTGTTGGTAAATCTATTCCACCATTTCCGACCTACAAACAAGTACAACTCTTATATGTTGTGTAGACGTACTTGATGTGGTCGGGCGCTAACGTTACATTTGTTCCTAACGTGTGCTCAGTATATTGCGGTATGTGATGATGACACGACACACAAGAGTAATAATTATTTGTATTTTCAGGCTGTATCGGCACCTATACAGTCTGAAAATACAAATAATTATTACCCTTGTGTGTCGTGTCATCATCACATACCGCAATATACTGAGCACACATTAGGAACAAATGTAACGTTAGCGCCCGACCACATCAAGTACGTCTACACAACATATAAGCGACTTACAAGTTCTGTACGACAAGACAGCAAGAAGGGTACAACTCTATCAGCTGAGTAACAATGTTTATCAAAGTGTTGCGTACTTCAAAATGATGTACACAGTATTATTCAGTTAAAAGATCCTACCCTCTCTGCTGTTAATACAATTGCATTTATCTTTAGTCCTAATTCTGTCACTGTTTGATGTCACAAAGAAGGGTGTATCCGAAAGCTGTCTACAACATTTGTAACATGTGATGAAAAAGTTAACAAATAATTAACTGTATTAGACATTTGTTAATGATGAATAGGCTTCACTTCAGATTGGTCCCCACAATAGCATCTGCAAATGATTTATAGATGTATTATGAATGTCTTAACAAATCATTTGTTGAACATGAAAAATAAATGGAGATACAGTATAGTCGTTTTTTCATATCCATTTGTCAAAGCATCTACAAATGTGTTACTACACATTAAACAACATTATTTAATGATGAACAAATCAAGTACAAACAATGTTGATAATGAGTTATAAATAATGTAGAACTAATCTGTAAATGTTATACAAATATAGTTATAAATGATTTAATAATAATTTATGAATGTATATAAATGGTTTGTTCATGATTAGTTCATTATCTACAAATACCTTATAAATGTATTATAACAGGGTGTTATTATAAAGTGCTACCTGATATTCTATATTCTATAATAATATTTTAAATTGCATGTGTCCGGATGGCAGAATTCAGTACTGTATCTTCTGTTTAATAATCTTCCCTTTATTCATTTGCTTAGATTTTTTGTACACGTGATCTCAAGAAGGTGCTGAACGAGCTCAGTGGCATGTCTGGTCATTTTTAGCATGGTGTTATTCACTGTCAAAGATACAAAGACAAATCATAATTTATATTCTCCTTTGTTTCATCACAATTTACTCAAGCCTATAACAGACACAATATTTCTGACATTACATTACATTCCCTGAGATCCATGTCCCTAGATACCTAGAACATGAAATGGACATTGTAGAAGTGGAGCAATCTTCCATTTACTTAGGTATGTGTTTTTAGGCAAATTTTCAGAAAATAGGGCTAGGCTTAACAGGTTTTACTCAAGTAGAATTTTGAAGGACTTCTACTTTTACCAGAGTATTATTTTAACTGGGTATTTCGACTTTTACTTAAGTAAATTAACTGTGTACTTCCACCACTGTCCAAAATGGTGGTCAGAAGCAGACAAAGATAATTACATTGTCTCTATAAATCAAAAATCAAATATAGGGCTGCACTGACACCAGATCATTTGGTCACCCTGAACTCTGACTAGAACAATGTGATTTGATGACCGTTAGGCCTAGTTCCAAAAGGAGCTTATATAACTCACTTCACCATTGGACGCAATGCTATTGAGCGGCCATGGCCCTCAGGGTCCACATTTTTGACACTGAAGATGATCAGATCACTATGTAAGGGATAATCCTTGTAAGGGATAATCAACGAGTAGGTGTGCGTTAAATGGTTTTAAGGCACAAGGTGGAGAACCTCAGCAAAGTGCCTTAAAACCATTTAACGCACACCTACAAGTTGATTATTCCGCTTACCATGGTTTTATTTGCCAACTATATAAAATAACAGCTGTGCTCTTTAACGTTGCTATGGCAGGTTGGGTGAATTTAGAAAGGTGATTAAACTTGAGCAAAGCTATGTGTGCAATCAGAAAAGAGTATTCACCCAGACCATGGTAGAAATATATATAAAACTGACTCAATGCTATCAGGCAGCCAATTCCTTTTTAAAATCATTGCTGTGGTATTCAGGGACCAAATATGCGTATTTCTTTTCTTCTATTTTACTATTATGGAAAGCCAAATTTTACACTTGTATCGCCAAGTACACAAGTCTTCAGCTGAACCTCCTCACCATAAGAGAACATTGAATTTCAGCGTTATACATTCACACTGCTCCCACTGCTACTGTAACTAGCCAGCAATATGGGGAGCTGATCCCAGTGGATGTTTCCACAAGCCTGAACTCCCATAGAAATGCACCATTTCCCCTTCTAACTATAATAACAAACTAACCAACAGCAACAATTGGAGGCTCTGAGATGTTTCAAACAACCAGGGAGAACCAGGCATGTGGATCACTGTTTGAGCCTGTTGACTTGGTCAAACACAAAGTCTTTGATACAGGAAAACTATTAATCAGCATTGTATTTATATAAGCTATTAAGTGTCAGTAATTCAAATTTAAAAAACAATCTGCATTTATATATATTTAAATAATATATATATATATATTATTTTTATAAAAAAAAAATTATGATAACTCTGAAAACAGTAACATTGTTGTTAAAGAATAATAGTGTATAATATGTGCTAATAGTGATAGTTCATGCTCAACATAAGGGCTTGAATGCGACTGGACAAGGTGATGAAATCACTACACCCAGGCAGCAGTGGTTCGGGAAAATAGTTCCGAGTATATATCATAAAACGAAAATGTCTAATTATTATAAAAACATTTCTCCACATGGTAAATACACAGGTCACACAAGTTTTGGAGTTGTATTTGGAGTGTATTTCATGACTGTTGGGGACTATGGGCTACACTGGCACACCTACTTCCAGTGAATGACGCTAAGATTGTGAGGTTTTTGTCCTTTGCTCACTTACTCGCTCTGTTCCTTTAAGCCTACTCGCTCTTTTCCATTTGTTTTCTGTTAATCATTTCATTCCCCTATTCACACGCTTCTTCCCAGAGACGTCGTTGATTGGTTCTCCCCCGTCCACACGCTTATCAATCACATCCCTCAGCTGTCACTGCTTGTCAATTAAGCATTCCCGTATTATTTATACCCCGTTTCCCCATTCAAGTTTTGGTTGGATCGTTTTGATATTTCAGTTGCATTCGCCGTTCCTGCTGCCTGCTGTTGTTTCCCTGTGCTTTGCCTCCAGGATATTCAAGAAGCATTCCTCTTGGACACCCTTTCCCCGAGGCGACGCGCTCGCTCCATTCTGTTCCAACGCTCTTTACGCACAACGCCTGGGTGAGTTTTTTATGACTGTCTTTGATCCAATTCCGTTTTTCGTGTGTTTATATAACACTGAAGATTTCCAGCTTTTTATCACAGACAGTCACTCACCCAGCGTTTAGCCTTTTTTGGATTGTTTCATTGGGATAATATTTTGGCCTAACATCTCCCACTGTGTGTTTACACACCGAAGATATTATCACATTGGATTTGTATTTTGGGACTTCGCTCACAGTGTTTATTTTGCACCAAAGATATCTATCACTTGGGATTGTGTTTGGAACGTTACTCACAGTGTGTATTTACACCGAAGATTCAGTCACTTGGATAACTCTGTTTTCGGGTACAAGTCACCTCTCCTGTTCACCTGCTCTGATCCTCCTGCACTCTGAGTTAACTCGCTCCCTCTCTCTCTCTCGGTCCCGCAACAACCTCGGAGATTCTGCCGAGAGAAGTCTGCAGAGCGGCTCTGACGTCAGCGTCTGCTTCCCCTGACTACCATCCTGGGAGAAGCTGCAGAGCAGCAACATTCATCCTTGCTTGTATTCCAGTCTTTGTTTGAACTCTTCCAAGTCTGTGCTGTTTATTTAGTCTTAATAAACAAGCCCTTGTTTTTGGCAACTCTGAATCCTACTCTCTTGTGTCGTTGCGTTTGGGGTCGGTGTCAAACCATAACAAAGATAGGCTAACGGTGCGGCTGTTCCCTAAGCCTAATGCATGCACAGAGAAGAAAATGGTATGCTTGTCTAACTCCAGGGCCCCGTTCCCCGTACCTGGATAACTGAGTTAGCCGGATAACTTTCGGTCAAGCCTGACTTAAGCCGGACCTTTCTGTTCCCCGACGCGCGATTGTCCAAATCACCATGACAACAGATCAAAAAGTTTGAGCCTGGTCGGGAGCAGGGTTAAGTTCAGTTAGCCGGATGAACCATGGCCACACCCTCGCAAAGGAGTGACAGCTCGTTTCCTGAAATGATTCTCACAGTCTAGAGATCCCATTTATACCATTCTGAATTACGTTTCTGTGCTTCGTTTTCCTAGAGGGGGCTTTTGAAATGTATAATAATAGAACTAAATGCTGATAATAAATCATATTGAGCCTATAGATTTACTTTGTCCTAAATAAAATAATGCACGTCATATACGGCGCTCGGAGTCGCGATACACGCTGCATGTGGTTATTTTAATAACGGCTCATTGCAAATGTGAATCCCGCAGGGATATTTTTAATGAATGAAACCTATCGGCCGTTTGGCTCTGATTAGTTTCATATATTAATCTCCGCTGTAGATTTGCTTAACGGAGCGCCGGATTGTGTTTCATTCAAGCATAAAATTAAAGTGTCTATGCGGGGATTGTGGTTTTTGTGTGATATTGTAACTGGGATTAAAATGTCTGATGAGATGCGCTGTTTGATGGATTTGAGAAATTGAATGAGCCGTTGACGTCACATTAATGCATTTGAGAATAAAGAGATAAAACTTCATTTTTTGGTAAGAAAAATATTCTAAACACGGGTCTCTCGTCCATTAATGCATAAACAATGAGTATATCCCATGTGACACAGTGGCGCAGCGGCTAGTGCTGAATCTTGGCAACCGGGCGACCGGTGTTCGAAACCCCGCTTTTCCAATATAATTCTTTTGGAATATAATATTAATGATTATACGCAAAAGTAGCCTAGTTTTAAGTTAAAATATTATAAATCTACATGCATTGAGGATGTCATTCTTTATATAGCTCTCAACGTGCACCAAATTGAATTATTCCTACATTGCAAAAAGAGGGAAAAGACTAGGAGAAGTGGGATTCGAACCCGGGCCGCCTGTGTGAAAGTCAAAAGCAGAAGCCATTACACCACAGTGTAGATAAGTAAAAGATCCACCATACATCAATCAATGGGTAAGAGAGCCGTGTCCTTATTCCGTATAACAGTTTAACTAATTATTTTCGCTAGCAAGATCTCATTTGATTATCCATTCCATAAACCTACTGCCAGCAGGCAAGTTTAAAGAAATATAATCTGATTGATTGGGGTAATGAGGGACTTAAAATTAGCCTATAGATAACGCATTTAACTTGTCGGCGAGGCGATTGAGCCGTAATGCAATCTGTTAATAAAGTTTTAAATCAATTAATCAATCAATGCCGTTAGAAAATCAGGATCTCTGCTATCGATACGTGATGGCTTTTCAACTGAAGCGGCCGCGCGCACTTATCCTGGGTCTCAAGTCTGGTTTGAGTTAACGAGACTGAATTCACCTTCGAGGAACATGAAAATCCCGGCTTCAAACATCGGGTTAACTGAAGCTGGATAATGGGACTCTTGATCGACTTAGTTGAACCAGGTACGGGGAATAGGGCCCAGGGTAGATGGCAAATAAGCTAATTTCCCCAAAAGTTGGCGTGTTCCTTTAAGTCTAATGCCACTGTGTTTGTACCTTATAATAGTCAAGTCGCCTTAATAATCCCTCCTTAAATTGCATGAAAACATATCAAATAGACCTGGCTAACAAATAATGTTGTGCAGGCTGTACATGAACATTGTCTGTTTTGTAAATTGCATATGCAAAGAGTAATCTTAGACAGCAAACTTTTAATTACCGTAGTATTGTAAAAATATGTATAATTTAAATTATGTTTAAAAATATTACAATAATAACAATAATAATAAAAACTAAAAGGTTTAATAACATTGTGTAATCATTTTATTTAACAAAAATACAAATAGTTGATTCGTTGAGTTTAATTTGAGTTGTAGGCATTATCATCCTGGCACTGTGGTCTTATAGCCTTATAGGGTTATATAGTATAGAGCATAGGTGTCAAACTCATGGCCCGCGGGCCAAATGTGGCCCGCCACGTCATTTGATGTGGCCCCCAAGAGCTCTGGTAAAAAAAAAATATATTTTTTTTTCTTTTTTTTTTAAACGTTAATCTTTGGTTAAAAAATAGCGGCGTTAAAAGAATTGTGGGTTAATGCGTTAATAAAGCTTTAACTTTGACAGCCTTAGTTATTACACATTCTTACACATACATGTATGTTGAACATCTGAGGTATTGATGAAGTAACAAAGGAAAAAAGCCAAAAGCACTTACTCCTCAGACATTCTTTGACAATTGTACAGCCCAAAATACAAAAAAGATCCAGGCGGAATAGGTAACAAAGGGTTGAAGAAATATTGTCTGAACTGTCAGATGCAAACTGTCTGTGTGACATAACCGAGCATCTCGCTCAATTGAATAAGAAGCTGGAGGGACGCAAACAAGTCCCACCCAAAACGTTACCAATATAGTTGTGAACTGAGACAACCCTTATTTTGTTATTTTTGAGTACAGTTACAGTTGTGTGTTCATGCAGACACATAATAGCAATTTCATTACAAATTGAAAATGGGGGACCCTGATGTAAACAAGTCGAAAGTCTTTCTCTGGTCTGCATCCCCTTAACAATTGTGTGTATTGAGCTGTACTGTACTGTACCCATTCTGCAATCTGTTAATTAAAGTTAATTAAACTATCTTCCATTAGTTGGATGTATGGCCTCTGCAAGGTTGTGTGCAGCCATTTGTTTTTGTAACATCTGCTACATCTGTCCCACGTGTTTTTTGCAGCTCACAGTTGTTAGTTCTGCCCCTCTTGACTGTGACAAAAAGGTTTTGAACAAACTTAATGTCATAGCTTGTATTTGATGATATTCTTCTTTGTTATTTACTTGAATGGTTTGATCATTGATTGATTGATGGAGTAATATGGGGTTCTGATCAACAAAAATTTAGTTTTTGTTAAAATAACATAAGCTAACATATATTTTTACATCTATGCAAATGCATATGCAATATGTATAACTTGAATAAGTAATAAATACAGAAACAACATGTTTAACAATATGTAAATGAGTACGGTAGCTACATTTATTTTACATTACATTAACATTTATACGGTCTTTGGCCCTTTGAGGGCAACCATAATGCTGATGTGGCCCTCTGTGAAAATGAGTTTGACACCCCTGGATAGAGGTTTACCTCCTGGCCGGTGACCAGCAGTATGCTGTCTTCCTTCCCATGCTGCACTTGTCTGAAGATGTGGTCCAGGACCAGCAGCTCAGACCAGCAGTTGTGGAGCAGCTTCATCTGGTCTCCCACCTCCAGAGAGAGAGAGAGAGAGAGAGAGAGAGAGAGAGAGAGAGAGAGAGAGAGAGAGAGAGAGAGAGAGAGAGAATTTGTTACCTCAAACCAATTCCATACGTTGAAGTACTTGAGGACCCGTGTCAATGTCAATGTCAAATAACATCCTCAACGCTGACAAAACCACTCCAGACCTAAATTAATCTCATGTCAAAACCCCTAAAAATCTACCAAGCGTGTTCAGTCCCTCTTTAAACACACACACACACACACACAAACTCAGGCACGAATGGTCGAACAGATAAATGGGTGACTATAAAGTGTGGGGGGGGCAGGATGAGGGTCTTTGTGTCACATTTCCAGGCAGGGTCTGGAGAACGGGTCAGAGGCTCGCGTCTCATCCCCCTGTATTTATGAGCATCACCGGTAACCTCTCCAACCTCCTCACCTCTCCCTGTCCTCGCTCACCCCCATTACATCAGATGGGGGATGGGAGGAGGAGTGTGTGTGTGTGTGTGTGTGTGTGTGTGTGTGTGTGTGTGTGTGTGTGTGTGTGTGTGTGTGTGTGTGTGTGTGTGTGTGTGTGTGTGTGTGTGTGTGTGTGTGTGTGTGTGTGTGTGTGTGTGTGTGTGTGTGTGTGTGTGTGTGTGTGTGTGTGCGTGCGTGCGTGCGTGCGTGCGTGCGTGCGTGCGTGCGTGCGGCGCGCGCGTGCGCGTGTGTGTGTGTGTGTGTGTGTGTGTGTGTGTGTGTGTGTGTGTGTGTGTGTGTGTGTGTGTGTGTGTGTGTGTATGTGGGCGTGTTAAGGGCCCAGATTGGGCCCCTCCTCACCGCCGGCACATATTAGTCTGTAAGCCGAAGGCCACCTCAGTCAGTAATTCTACAGCTGGTGACACACAGGGTGCTGCAGTTGCCCCCTAATAGCATCGTCCCAAACCCAGACACACATTCATCTGACACGGGCCTGACAGAATTACTGTCTCTTGAATGAAACAATATATCTGTCCGGAGAGGAGGTCCAATCTTGCACGACGAGCTACAGCACCACCCCCTGCCACAAACAAACGCACACACACACACACACACACACACACACACGTATAACGTCTTGATTCATCTGGGGGAGGGGGTGGTCTGACAGGGGGGGGGGGGGCAGGAGGAAGCTAAAGGGCTCAGTGACCTACTGTACTTCCTCACCAAGAGGAATTGGACACATGGACACACAGTCAGAAGAGCACTCTGGAAAAGCACCTTGTGCACTGAACACACCGAATGTCAGTGGAAATCCTGTTGTGCTACAAACCCTCAGTGTCCATTTATCTAGGAATAATAGCTTCCAATTAGACCCTGTAACTTTTTTGTCTATGAAATATCGGAGGAACCAAAGAAATATATAATGTTTTGTCTAACAAGAGGCAATGTAGAAAGGGGATTAATAATAGGTCATGACAAGATCTGTGTAAAGTACTGTAGTGATGTATAATGTGTGTGTATAGTGACAAATAAAACTCTTGTATAAGGAAATAAAAAGCATAAATATACAGTATATATATATATTTCTTTTTTGTTTTACTTTCCATTGTTAATTTATTTTTTTCACTTTCCAATATTGTGTATTGTTTCACAATATGTTCGATTTACCATCATGACACTATGGCATACACTATAGCATCACCAACGTCCAACAGGTGCATCCTGGGTGCAACACACAAGACATGACAAAGGCTGCCTCAAGGGGGAAAACAAATCGAACAAACAAATACAGCAATCAATAGCTTCATGGAGGCTGTATTTTATAACAATGCCATGACTGTGGAGGAGCTGACATTCTCCTGTTATCGGCTGCATGGAATGTAATTACCCAGTCGAGGGAAAGAGCTCTTTCTGCGCACTAAAAGATTCTTGGACAATATGCAGCTTTGTTCTCACTTGTAATGTTCATGTCTGCACTGCGATCTAAAAATGTGTTGCCATTCACCTCATACATATCAAAGGTATATAGAATAACTGAAATAAATAATAAAATACAATTCTTTTTTTAAATAAAAAAATCAAATGTAATCAAATAAAAAAGAACAGGAGAGGACATTGAGCCGGATGAGTGGAAAAGAAAGTACTTTCACTTTCTGTACTTAAGGAATGGAGCTAAGGAATTTGGAGCGCTAGATCCATCCGTGATAGCAAGCACTGGCTATGTGCAATAGTTCAAACTGAAAAAATATAGAACATGAATTAACCCCCCCCTCCACACACACACACACACACACACACACACACACACACACACACACACACACATGCACAAGCACACAAACACACACTGATGCTCCGCAAATTTGCAGAGGAGGTATTCTTGTTTCATTGCTGCTGTTGATCCAACCATCGTGGGGAATGCTGCTGTGACTATTATAACCCAATATTTAACAAACTGATCAATACAGTGTGACATGTCTTTATGGGGTGTCTGTGTCACACTTTAAGGGTTATGTAACTACATAGAGCCCGATGCCTCATGGGAACAGGACCGGTTATACTAAAACCAGAGAAATAAAGAAATCTGTTTTCAAAAGGGTTGACACATGAATAAGATAAGGCACAGCCCTCCGGCAAGAGCTACAAATGTAAACTTGTGACGGTAAACCAAGGGGACAGGGGGTTTCTGTCACATATCCATCTGTCGGAGAGCAAATAAAAGAGATACCATGTTCCCGTTTCTCTCGCGGGGGTGTGTGCATGACACGACCCCTCATCACCACAATGAAATCATTGTTTCAGTAAAAGAAATATGAAAAGGACTGCTGAAATATGAAAAGGACTGCTGCTATACTTGGTTGTGTTTCGACTCATCTTGGAAAGCAGTTTGACTTTTATCGTTTTGAGTTTTTGGGGGGTGAGTGCGGACCATAACATAGTTCAGCTGTAACAGGAAGTTTACACAGAGCCAAGCCCTTCTACTTATTTATAGTTGAACTAAATAGCTGCCATTCCTTTTGCTCCTCCCTTTTTCTTTACCATGGTTTGCTAATGTATGACAATGAAGAGGAGAGATTATATTTTGACACACAAAAATGTATTCTAACCTCATCTAATCCTTTGCCGGTCGTAAAAGAAACTGTCACCATTTGGCAAAAAATAAGTCTGACCAAAACGCTTGGAGATTGAGCAGTCATGGCAACACGACCACGGCCCCTCCCACCTGACACTACGGGCATCCATCCACACAGCATACCAGCACAGCGGCAACATTGATTCTCTGGCACGGGGCGTAATTCTTTTTTGACTTTACTAATATATCATGTTATACGCCGTAGTTTAATCACAACATTCAATTGACAAAGAGAATCAGAGCAGGTGGAGGAGCTGACAGTGATGCATCTCTAATCATTATTGTGGGGGTGACATGTTCTCTAGTTGCATCACCTCTCAGTCAGCAGCACTGAAACACCATGGCAACGATCACAGCAGTCTGTCATATTACAGTCAGCAAACACTGCTACTGTAGATCATAATGGCTTCTAAAATTGACTTTGCTTTTATGGGGGGGGGGGGGGGGGGGGGGGGGGGGTTACAAACACCTGATGCAAACTAAGAATTGAGTATCTTCATCAACAGCATGAGCAGGTGCAGGTATGCATGTATTATGTGCATAGTGTGAGCGTGTGTGTTCACCAGTCTGGAGGCATGCAGCAGAGATGCCTACCCTCAGCTCTTTGAAGAAGATGCAGCTCCTGGCCCACTCCACGATGGAGAAGAGGGTCTGGTCCGCCATGCGACACATGATGCTGAAGGTGCTGAGCTTCTCTAGCCTGGCCCGTCCGCCCTGGTCCTGCTGCAGGTGGGCCACGATCTTACTCTGCACCACCAGCTCGTCCGGGTCACAGCGGAGCAGCTCCAGCACCAGAGGCGGCAGGCTGGGTGGCTGAGGGGAACCCGAGGGGTACATGTCGGGGTATGGGTACGCCGGGAGGGACTCCGGGGAGCTGGTGTAGTCGGGGCACTCTGCCTTGATGGCCCTGCTGGGGAAGGCCGTGTACTGGTACTGGCTGCTCAGAGGCACGTGGGACTGCATGGCCATGCCCAGAGAGGGGGATCCGTAGAGGCCGGCCTCGTAGTCTGTGGGGGTGATGGAGGTGATGGAGGTCGGGGTGGAGGGCAGGAGGCTCTTGGAGATGGTGGGGAGGCCGTGCAGGGAGCCGGTGAAGCCATAGTCAGTCTGCAAAGGGGAGTCGGGCGGAGGAGCCGTCGTCGTCTCCAGTTTAAAGCCGTTGGATCGTATCAAAGCCTTTTTCTGCTGCTTCAAGGCTCTGTCTCTCTTGTACATGGGGCCAAACTTATTCCTGCCCCCACGCATGCGATCCGCGCGCACCGCTGGCAGGGCGAGAGACAGGAGGTGAACAACTGATTTGCAGATGAAATACTAAGGTCTACTGAACTGTGTGGTGCGACGCCAGGACTTTTTCTTGAGCATTCCTTAATAAGCAGATGATAGTCTGGCAACAATTCCAAAATACATGACGAAAAAAAATCCTATTTCACATAACTGCCGTTTATTAGTATCCATAACAATCATCTGTATTACATTTCTGTTCCCTTTGTGGGACTGAAACCCCAATGCCTTCTGGTACTTGTAGCCTAAATACAGCCTTCTTTGATTTAAAACATGGGGATCTCTTGGGTTTTATCACTAAGTCAAGAATGTGTCGTTTTTCTACGACGGAAACAGGTGCTTTATTGCATTGCTGTCTGGGAATAACTTCAGTCCAATGTACCAGCGACGAGAGCTACCACTATAGTTTACAAATATGGAGGGAAAACTATTATTGAGGTAGACCACTAATAGCTATATATCTTGGATATAGTTATATGCCTATGAAAAGAACATATATATTTGTTTATTTTATTTTTTGTATTGTTTTTACATTTTCTCTGACTGAATCCCCCCAAAACAAAGTGGAAATTCATGTTTATTTTTCTTTAATAATATATATTCTGTATGTATTGGCCTAATGTATTATATTCAAGGCATGATTGTATTGGCTATTGTTAATGTTTCTTATGAACCCAGTACGAATAGCTACGAATAATAATAATAATAATAATAATAATAATAATAATAATAATAATAATAATAATAATAATAATAATAATAATAATAATAATAATAATAATAATAATAATAATAATAATAATAATAATAATAATAATAATAATAATAATAATAATAATAATAATAATAACAACAACATGTGGATCTGAATAAACAATAACCAATGGTATACGTCTATGGACGGAAGACACATACCTTCTAATCTCATTCCAACGTTGAGGCATTTTTGGAAGCGGCAGAAGGGACACCTCTTCCGCTGGGTCTTGTCTATTTTACACTCCTGATTTTCAGCACACGTGTATCTCTTGTTATTCTGAACTGTCCTCTTGAAGAAACCCTATAAGAACATTCATATTTTGAAGGTAAAGACCGAAAAACACAAGGAAAACGAAGAATATATATTCAGACTCAAATCCAGATGAACATAATATCCTGTTTCTCTTTTGAGCGATTGTGAACATGGCTGAGCTTATGTCCATATTGCACTCAATGAGTCTATTTGTATAGGCTATACTAATTTAGACTTCAAACGTTGATAAGGCCTTTTATATTTATTTTTACTATTGTTATTTACACATGCCCCTTACAAGGCAGTACTAACGTGCAGTCATTCAACCTTACCTTGCAACTTTCACAGGTGAGAAGACCGTAGTGGTATCCTGAGACCTTGTCACCACATACCGGACACAGTTCTTCCAAGTCATCATCATACGTGTATTCCATAACCTTCAACGATACGCCTGTTTCACACACACAAAACACAGCGTGTAGCCTATTACAAATGTTTAAACAAGGCGTTTAGTGGTACGTTCGTTTTCTTACGAAATGCCGCCGCCTGTTGAAGAGATTCCCGATTCCAAAGAAATACAAATAAAAACGAAAAATAGGCTTAGAGTATAGGCTGATACCCCCCCCCCCCCCCCCCCCCAGTAACAAGCCAAACTCAGTAATGTTTTTAATACGAAATTACGACATTCAAAGTATGAGCTATTTATTTTATTGTTAATATAACCTCAAAGTAGAAAAATGAAAAAAGGTTATAACAAAATAGCCCAATATTATTTTTGTATTACAATAAAAATAGGCTAACTACATTTTAACACGTGTAGGTTGTTTTAAGGTTACCGTATTTGTCACCTACCCTGCAGGTTGTTTATTAGTATTCCGTGAACCAAAAAGGCGTGAAGACAATTCTTATCAGTCTGAATTCAACAGGTCCAGTGCAATATTCCATGCATGCAGTGGTCAAAGTAGTCAAACTTCCAGTGTCCACACTGTCCGTCCAACATAGGCTATGGCCCGTGGCGCGCTACCCTTGGAAACACAGACAGATCCCCATCAACTGCATATAGGAAGATGACCAATGAGAGACTGATGCGCACGAGAAAACAGCACGCGCGCAGTAAAGCGTTACCGTTGTGAGGCGATCCGAACAAGGTGGCGTAGAGGAAATGATGTTTTCACGTAGCCCATGATTTGGCCATTTGGCCTATCATATAGTCCGTAACATATTATTGTAACATAATGAGACAACGATTACCCCTTATACAGACATATCTAATGATGACTAAATATGCTAAACCTCAAAGATAAATAGCTAGACGCCTTATATTAATAGTTATTATTATTATTATTATTATTATTATTATTATTATTATTATTATTATTATTATTATTATTATTATTATTTACTATTATTATAATTATAATCATCGACGTTATCATTATTATTATTATTACGTTTAAATATTGTTGTTGGTGTTGTTATTGTTGTTATTATACTATATTTATTGCTTTGTCATTCTTATAATGATTAATAGCCAATTGTTATCGTCCATAAGTCAAATTCTATTATTTGGTATCAAAATAATTCGCTAAAGATATACTATAGGCATATTGTTATAATTATTATTATTACTATTACTAGTATTATTATTATTATTATCCATGTTATTAGCATTTGTTAAAAAAAAATTGAATATGTTTGCAATACATTTAAACCACGCTAATTCAGCATTTTGTATAAAAAAATGTAAAGAGCCTATTACACAGACGGCGTGAGTTTGTGTCTCCATTATTCTTCAAGGTCGTTTCAACAATGATATACAATGAACATGGTTTAAAAGGCATTTTCTTTGTGAAATGTTACCGTTTCGTTTTGCCATACTGGTCTTCTTACAAATCGAATGACTTTGCTGTGAATTCCGTGATGGCTGAAATTTTCAAAAATGTATTCTCTGTAATCAAGAATATATTTCTAGCATATAGGCCCTTGGCTGTAATGAGCTATATAGCCGTCGTCCAATTAAATGCAATGCAATTGATTCTTCTGATTTACGTCAAATCAATGTGGCATAATGGTTAAAAGTCTACTTGACTTGAGTAAGGTCATTTCTATAGACTATGGTCTATTAGCCGTTCAACAATGCACGACGCTAATTATAATGTACACACAATCGTATTGGAACCTATCAGGCTACAAATAGCAGAGAACACACCACGCTACTTACCGTGAGTCTTGTCTCCCAACATTTGATCTCGTCGAGGAAGCCAACAGTGACGATGGTTTAATAATAAAATCTGACGAACGATATTGTTTTAAACTACCATGGGCTACTTTTCGAATAGACAGTGTCTAGTCTTCCTGGCTTTGGAACCACTATGGTGATGACTATTCATTGCCGAGAACGGTGTGAAACTCCGCCAGCTATAGCTCCGTCTTTACTCATCTGGCCTTATCACAAAGTTAGGCTACAAAAGTTCTATTGGTCGTTAAAACCATGTGATGACTACGGAGCGCGTGATGCCACTGCCCCGAATGCATTCCATCGGTAAATGCTTTAATGGGGAATGGGTACACTTTTGTGAACATGCTCGATCTCATGTATTCCTGTATTATTACAGTAAATTGACTAAATTGCATAAGACAGATATGATATCAATGTCAGACAGCTAAGTAAACGACGCGTATAGGCAATAGGCATACATTCACTTTAGCTATAAAGGCCTATGATCTGATAAATGTTAATTCCAGTCAAGCTACAGTATAGTATAGGCAGATCATGGATAGTCAATGCCATAGAACCAATTTGCATACATTATATTTCAATTTATATTTCCCTGGGTTTTTGCAGACACCTATTGCATGTTGTGCTTGATCATAATAATTATGTTTGTATTGCTACAACGGAGGTCTTGCTTTACATACAAAGTATGTATACAAAGTATACAGATGCAGATTTAGTCAGAATTTTGCAAGGCAAAATATGATTTAGAATATGCCTGGCTGGCTGGAATTTAGTTTACATTTATTTTACCAGGCAACATTTTTCAATGTTATGACAAAAGACATTTTGTATTTTAAAGGGGAACTATCTTATAAATGGCCTTTTTCAGTGTTTAGCATTGTTTCATAGCTATGTGGACTTATATTAATATGATCTATGTCTCTAATTCTCATATTGGCGTATTCTTCCAATTCTCCTCTCACAATATTCACCCTCACTGAACTGAGTCATCTGAAAATGTGCTGATCTGTGATGTCAGAGAGACTCCACTGCATGATAATCATCAGGCCCCACCGTGGTTTAGGTGCCCAGGCTCAAAACGGCTTAAGATCTTGAGGTAGAAAAATGCTGTTTTTGAGGACTTGATTAGAAATACAAAACAATGAATTAAAAAAAAAATTACAGAGGTGTTCCATAGACTCACAGGAATTGTGTAAAAGTGCCCAAATAGTGAAAGAAATAGTAAAATAGTTCCCCTTTAAGAAGTAACCTATGAAGTGCAAAACTGCCCATGTTTAGGTTTTACTGAAAGCGGGATTTGCATGTTCTTTTTTCAGACTTTTGAAGGGGAGTGTTTTTGTGGAGACACTGATCTGTTAGAAACTATGGACTAACCAGCAGGGCCAGCCCTATATATTTGGTGCCCTATGCAAGATTTTAGACTGGTGCCCCCCCCCCCCCCCCCCCCCCCTTCCACACACACACACGCACGCACGCAAGCACGCACGCACGCACACACACACACACACACACACACACACACACACACACACACACACACACACACACACACACACACACACACACACACACACACACACACACACACACAGCCTGGACATCTCCAAAAATTGGCCCAGCATATGTTTGTGAAAATGGCTCAGAAAACCCCCTTTATCATCAATGACTGTAAGACAATGTACAATGTAGAAACTCTCTTAATGCCCCAGGTCTCTAGTTTAGAGTGTAACTGTTCATGAAGTCGTTTTATACAATGAGGCCAAATGTAAAAAGATTGTGTCACCACATTGAAAGGTCTACTGACTACTTTGCTCATTGGACTCACACGAGTCTCAGCTTTACAACTCCAACGTTGCAAGAAATGGGCAAAATGTAATAGAAAAATATATCTATGACTGTAAACTGCATGTGATTAGCACAAATCTGACATAGTTGTAAAGGTGAGACGTTTGTGGTTCCAATGAGCCTAATTTCATTCAGATATCTTGAGAGGTCAAGTGACTATATTACATTAACATGTATTACATTTATTACATTGTAAATGGCTGTACGGATTTATTTCCAATAAAAATTTGGAGCAAATACTGATGTTGTAAGAGGGGTCAACAGCGCTTGATCTGCTTGAGGAAAATGGGGTCTTATGTTGACAAGACACGAATGATCAAATGTTACAAGTATTTGATCAATATTGTGTTTTTCCATGATTTATTGGTTTGGAGTGATACGGATAAGTAAAAATGCTCTTAGCCGTATGACTGTAGCAAGATTATAGGAGTCAGACAGGCTTGTCTGACCAGCCCTGCTGAAGGCTATCCTTCCACTACACTCAGATTATGAGTCAGACAGGCTTGACCAGCCCTGCAGAAAGCCCAGGCTATCCTTCCACTACACTCAGATTATAGGAGTCAGACATGCTGGTCTGAGACCAGCCCTGCAGAAAGCTTTTCCTGGTAAGGTTGCATGTAAGGATCTACAGATTCATCAGGGCTACAGTTTCAGGTTATACCTCTATCTTCACTCCAGCCCCTGAAAGACAGCAGTGTTGCATCGCATGCATGTGGTTATATAGGGTTAAAATATCCCCTAATCCTTTCAACTGCTTTTCTAAACTTAAATTTTGGAGCAGAAATTCTCTAAACTAGCAATGTAAGACTGGTACCTCTAGTTTACTCGGGATCTCTATGTTCATGTATCTTCACTATAGCATTACATCTGACACAGCTAGAGCCTCCGAAAGATGATGATGACCACAGTTTTGTTTCAATCCATTTCTTTTTGGCATATTTACAGCCTATGCCTATAGGGCTGGCTCTGCTAAGCGGAGTGTTTTTTAAGCTTTTCGTAATTTGAAGGACAATCAAGGACACATGGTGAACAAAGTCACTGTATTTGTGTTTTTTTTTGTGAATCTTAATCTTGTTAAATCCCAGTGGGCAAGATGATTATTTCTGTAAAAGACAATATTTGCGTAGAAATTAATTGCGAGTCAGTTGTGTCACTGAAACTGTGTCCTGAGTTGACTTAGTGCAGCCATGCGAGTGGTGCACATGACGTCTGATTGTCTGTTTGCTCAGCAGAACTAGCTGAGAAGTTACCTAACACCTATCAATCTGCTCTTACCCCTGACCTCCCTGTGAGGCATGGCAAGGTCTTCGATTAGCTCTATATCTGCACATCCGTCTATTAGGGAAGCAAGGGGGGGGGGGGGCACAGCACAAGACAAACAAGCTGCCTCTGGAGCTGAGCAGTGAGTGCATGGCTGGCAGTAGGAGTGCATGAAGATAGGCTTCAGAGCGCCCAGGCCAGGCCTCCTCCTGTCATTGCAGCGAGGAAATATGGGCTATCTGCTGTTTGTCTCTAGCTCACATTTTGTTTTGCAAGTGTGCTGTGGCTACAGGTCAGCGGAGCCCTAGCATCAGACGAGCTCTGTCTCTGTCTCGCAGATGTATTTAGACAAAAAACAAGGAGGATGGGTCGGGTCTCGGTCAATGTTTTGACTCAATCAGTTATATGTCATGGCTCATTGTGCCCCATCAGCTTTTTTTCTGCTACAAAGAAAAGAAATGTTGTACAATTATAGAATGCTATTAGAAATGTGTTTACCAAGTATCCAGAAGTGTGAATCTAGACTGCACACTGTCCCGACTGGAAAAGGAAAATGGGATTTTTTTTCTTGTGCAGGAGAGGGCTTTCTCTCCAATCTATGTACACAGTCATCACATTTAACCCTTTCACTACCAAAGGACTAACCCTTTCACTGCGACAATACAGAAGGTTAACCCTTTCACTGCCACACGACAAAGGGTTAGCCCTTTCCCAACCACACCACAGAAGGTTAACCCTTTCACTACCACACTACAGGTGGAGGGTTAACCGTCTGTAGTGTGGTAGTGAAAGGGTTAACCTTCTGTAGTGTGGTTGTGAAAGGGTTAAACTTAACTAATTGGTTAATCTATACTGCCAAGAGGAGCCCTCTCTGAACAGGTGGAAGGAGCACATGTTTTGATGTTTTCTACTACAGTAAGAGAAGGAGAATAGAGGGACTTTGCTAAACAGTTTGTATTCAGCGTCCTCATGCCTGTCCTTGGCCATGCCGGGGTACACCAAGAAGCCACTTAGAAAAGGGAAATTAAATAGAAATACAACAATAGCATGCAGACAGGCATGGCAGGGGTTTCCCTTGGTGTCATCCCACAAGGTCAAACATAACTAATCTATTTCTCTGATTCCTATATTAGCCATGGCTTCTTTCTTTGTTGCTTTATTTAGTGTGCTACGAGACAAACATGAATCCAATATCTAACTGGTTAGTACAAGACAGTGGGTATATTTGGGTAAATGAGATGAAGATCGACTCACGCCCCCTGCTGGTATATTCTATATGATGAATAATGATCCTTTAAGTGTGCACTGTTTGGAAACTCTACCCCCCCCCCCCCTCTCTCTCTCTCTCTCTCTCTCTCTCTCTCTCTCTCTCTCTCTCTCTCTCTCTCTCTCTCTCTCTCTCTCTCTCTCTCTCTCTCTCTCTCTTAGAGATTCATCAATAAAGTCTGTGAATGCCAATTGAATCCCAATAAAACATCTCCCACCACAGTATCTGTTGTCTCACTTGTGCCAAAGAGCTACACAGCATAGATGGAGGGACGTAATACATCACCCACCATGTCTCGCCCTTGACAGCAGCCGTGTTCTCATCAGTGCTCTTTTCAGAAGATGGCTTTGTGTTTGGTAACAATGGACTAACGCTGTTAGTCTCATGCAAGGTTGAACTCAATTGCAACCTTGCATGCTCTTATATATATATAGTATATATATATATATATATATATATATATATATATATATATATATATATATATATATATATATATATATATATAGTATTTATACTGTATATATATATCCCTTGTTTTGTAATCCATGCTCATAGCAGTCAGAATCTTTTGCTTAAGCCAATGCATTAATGCATGTTGTCGAGCAATCCTCACTCTATGCAGTTGACGTTGTAAACATATGAATGAATTAGTATCATGCTATGTTGATATCTCTCAGCCTGTTTATTCTTAATGTCACAATATCTTCACCATCATATATTCCTATTCAATGCATCAAGTCAGTCTTCGCAGAGGAGGTCTTTTTCAGCTTTGTTTCTCTCTAGTAAATTTCGCAGAGTAAATTTTACTCAAACTGAGTACATTTTACTCAAACTGAGTAAAATGTACATACCTTTTCCACAATAGAAACATATGAATGTTTCTAGTGTGGAAAAGGTATGTCAGATATCTGTCAAATATTATAGTACACCTTGCCAAAAGCCTCTTCAAATAGTCCTTGACCAAAACTCCCATCCTAGCATTTGGAGTGGAATCATAAAGTTCTCTTTTTTGCATACATTCTCTAATAAAATCAAAGAGGGAAAGTGGCACAGATAGTTTTTCTCCTTGCTTTTTTCTTCTCTTTTTTCTTCTTTTTTCTTTTTAAGCAAATCTAATCTCCTGGCCCTGATCATCTCAGCCACATCACTGTTGGCTTGGAAGTGAATTGATGAGAATGCCGTTGTGTTTATGAGCATGACGTTGAAGGATTTGTGTTATTATCTGGATATCAGAAGATGTTCCAAAGCAGACTGATGCCAGACACCCATTCATTTTCAAGGCTGCAGCAGCCTGGTATGGTGTTAATTAGCTGTAATAAAAAGATGCTTATAAACCTGGAACACCAAACAAAGAATGTGTGAGAGACAGATGAAATTTACATGTATTTGATCCCTTTTACTTCGAAAACAAAAGTATAGATGTATGGACATGTATTCAATGAATGTATTCCCCTATGAACAAATCTATAAACTATACTGCACATTCAATATAATCACTAAGAGAGCACACACAGGCAGCTCCCCGATTATTTTTCTACGTGTTTAGTATTGCAATGTGTGGGGCAAAGTCATGGGGTGTGTGAAGAGATAGAGAGAGAGAGAGAGAGAGAGAGAGAGAGAGAGAGAGAGAGAGAGAGAGAGAGAGAGAGAGAGAGAGAGAGAGAGAGAGAGAGAGAGAGAGAGAGAGAGAGAGAGAGAGAGAGAGAGAGAATTTTCAGGAGCAAAGAGGAAATGACAGCGGCATCAGAGAAATGTGAGGGAGCAAGGTTAGCCCCTCTGGAAGAGTCAGAGTTGGCTGCGGGTGGGGAATGGTGGGGCCGCTATCTGCGTCTGGTTCGGAGTGTGTCAGGGTCAAGGGGAACGAGATGAGAGGGAGACGGGAGGACCGGAGAGGGGAGGGAGACCACACCTGGTGATGGCACGCTTCAGGAGCGTGGCCCGAATAAAAAGCCAAATGGATGGTTCAGCAGACTTGTACAGCCAGTTCCAGCCTTGACTTGTTTCCGGACTGACGTAGATTCAGTAGGCCCAAACTACTGAACCTACATACAGTACATGCACTTCATGCACACTTCATGTGTGTGTGTGTGTGTGTGTGTGTGTGTGTGTGTGTGTGTGTGTGTGTGTGTGTGTGTGTGTGTGTGTGTGTGTGTGTGTGTGTGTGTGTGTGTGTGCGTGCGTGTGTGTGTGTGTGTGTGAGAATAACGGGACAAGAAAACTGCGCTTTCGGGGCGCGGACGGCGTGCAGCGAGCCCAGTGGAGGGGACTGATCGTGGACACAGGTGCGTCGTCCCATGTCATCAATGACAGGAGTCTGTTCAAGAACTTTGACGACACTTTCCACCCGGAGAGGCACAGCATGGATGGGAGACGCACCTACGGATTGGCGCAAGAGAGAGGAGACGCACAGGTATGCCTCACGGACAGTAAGGGGCGCCGGCGTACGGTGACGCTAAAGAACGCTCTATACGTACCATCGTTCCCACAAGGACTATTCTCTGTAATAGCTGCTACTGCAAGTGGTGCCAAGGTATTCTTCGATAAAGGTAAACATTTTCTTGTAGAACCTGACAGTACCTGGTTTGATATAAAGATGTACCAGAGAATATATTATCTGAAAACGGAGTGTAATGACAACGACAAGTGTAATGATAATAATGATATGTGTAGCGGGACGGCCAGTCACGATATTCAGACATGGCACGAGATTATGGGTCATTGTAATTACGAGGATTTACTGAAACTGCAAGTAGTGTCAGAAGGCATGCACATTGAAGGTGAAAAGCATAGACCTGACAAAAATGGTGCAGTGTGCAAAACGGGGACGTTTACTCAACCGAGATACAGAAATCCCACAGACAGAGTAAGGGTACCACTTGCATTAGTTGACACGGACCTAGCCGGTCCAGTAAGAAACGAGTCCATAGGAGGCTTTAGATATGTACAGTCTTTTACAGACGTGTGCACAGGGGCGGTGTTTGTTTACTTTCTTAAAGCAAGGGGTGACGCACTCCAGGCCACGGAAAAATTCCTGGCGGACATAGCCCCTTATGGTACAGTAAGATGTCTGAGATCCAACAACGAAACCGAGTTCACAAACAGAGAGTTCCAATCACTGTTGAGAAGGTATAAGATAAGACACGAGACGTCACGTCCATATCCCCCACACCAGAACGGGGTGGCAGAGAGGGAATGGCATACCCTTTTCGAAATGGCTAAGAGTATGCTAGCAGATAGTAACTTACCTAAGAGCCTATGGCATTATACGGTGCAAGAAGCCGCTTACACCAGAAACAGAAGCTTTAATAAGCACTTGGGCACCACCCCGTATACAGCACTGACAGGAAAGAAGTGTAATCTAGCCAGAATGCACCGATTTGGATCAGTGTGTTATGCGTACCTGCAGGACAGGGGAAAACCCAAGTCCAAGGGTGTAAAAGGATTTTTTGTAGGACACGACAAAGGAAGCCCTGCTTTCCTAGTTTATCATCCCGGTAACGGGAGAGTGCAGAAACACATGCTAGGCAAGTTTGTCACGAAGACAACCTGTGAGAGCGAGACGCAGACAGAGGAGCCAGAGCTGGACTCCAGAGCAAGGTGTGTAGAAACAGAGACACATTAACCCAGTGTACTTAGTACAGTCGTGCAGACAGACAGTCAGCAACCCCCAGAGGGCGATGACGAGGAGCACCCGAGGGTGACGTCAAGTGCCCCAAGCAGTGGGAGGTATCCCTCAAGGGAACACAAACCCACAAAATATCTGACAGACTATGCCAGGAAATGGAGTGACGAGGAGGACAATACACCTACCCCCGTTGAGTACTACTACAGGGTAGTCAGTGGGGTAAACCCGACCTTTAAAGAGGCCACATTGTCCCCCGAAGAGGGCAGACAGACAGTGGGAGGGAAATGGGTGTATTCAACCAAGTTACCAGAGGGCAGACAGACAGTGGGAGGAAAAGGGGTGTATTCAATCCAGGAGGGTATTGAAGGCCACAGCAAATACAAAGTATGGTTCGTAGAAAATTGCTTAAATGCTGAAGGAGGATACTCCAGGTTTAAATACGGGAGGAGTAGAATCCAGGTTTGAATGTCTGACTAGAGACCATGTTTGAATACCGAAATGAATCCTATGTTTAATTCCATGTTTAAGTACAGAGGTGGATGAGTTACCATGTTTAAAATACTGAAAATTGTGTGGAGGTATCCCAGAGGAGATTATGTGGAAAAGCTCCTGAGATGTTTTGACTGAAGTAAGAGATGTATAGATAAACTGTGGGTAGCTTCATTTTGTTAGACCACCGGTACTCGCCCTGACTTATGTTTTTGTAGTGAGTAAGAGTGTCACAGTATTTTTGCTGACCCCACAGAGAAGCATTGAACTACGTCAAAAATATGTTTTTCGTTATCCCAGAGGTGCAGCAGACGGACAGCGGTGTTTCATAAAAGACAGCAAAGGTTTAAGGCTTAAAGCCCACAGTGATACTATCAGCCTGTGAAGCTGAGTATATGTTTCTAGCTATGTCAATGCAAAATGTGTTTATCTAGAACAACTGTTCGGAGTGATGGAAAAAAGATTATGAATATATTGCTCAAAATTGTAGTAGGTAATTGAAATGTACCCTCTATGCTGAATATGGTGCTTTTGTAGATGATGGGCATTCTGTCAACACCGTTTAAAAATGATGGACATTGTGTATATATGGAGACTGTTGTTTATGAGGACAACCAGGGGACCATTGTGATTGCTAGGAACCCAATGTGTCAACATAGATGTAAACATGTCATTATAGAAAATCTCATCAGGTATGTCATCAGAGAAGAAAGGATGACACCGGTTTACTGTCCAATGGATGACAGAGTAGCAGACACTATGAGGAAACCTGTTTCAAATTAAAATTGAAGGGATTTGCAAGGGTCATGTTTAATGTGAAGATATTGACTGTCATACCCTGTTGATGTTTTTAGGATTATATTATTTCCTTTGTAAAATGTTTTTCCAAGAAGTCAGCCAGTATGCTAAACCCTAAGTGGGAGTGTTGAAGGCAGAGGTTCTGTGTAGGATTGTTAGTAACTGTCTAACTGCATATATAACTGTTCACACTAGTAACTGTCTACCTGCATATATAACTGTGTCCACTAGAGCAGTGGTTCCCAAAGTCGGGGTCGCGACCCAAAAAATTATTTTTTATTTTTTATTTTTTTATTTTTTATTTTTTTATTTGAATTTTTTTTGTCAGGCCACTGAACTTAGAAGCAGGCCAGGACAGTGTTTCTAGTTGTATTCTAAAATTATTTTCTATTGTATTCTAAAATGTGACTATATGGTTTTATATTAACTAACAAAAACGAAAAATCTACTTATTTCAACGAACATTTCAAACTAAATAACAGATTATGCACATAAAACGCTGAAAACAACCGAAGCAACAATAGTATTTTAATGAGGCTATTATAATTATCATTATTATTTTGCAACAAGTTAGCCCTCTCATAAATAGCACATATAAATGAATAACTAACTTGAACTAACTTAATAGGATTGAAGTGATATTTGGCTTAAAAAATCGGTCGCCTGACAAAAAAAAAAAAAAAAAAAGCCAGACGATGTGCATTGGGCCGCGGCTCTCTGACGCCTTATTTTCTGGGCCCCGGCCTGAAAAGTTTGGGAACCCCTGCACTAGAGGGCGCCCTAGGCGGAGACACTCAGGAGTACTACCAGGTGGCGAGTATAAGTAGCTATGTCTCCTCCCACTTCTTTCTCTTCCCCCTAATCTCTCAGTGAGAGAAGATCTGTATAGTAACTACTCTGCCATGTGAATAATAAACCACGCTGATTAAAGGCTCAAGATAGAAACCATGCCTCTTGACCACATTATTGTCGCCCTATAGCCGAATTCTGTTAACAATGGCTGGGCAACCTGCCAGATGGAAGTTGCTATCGGGGCCCAGAGGTGGCAGACAATTGCTGGGGCCTGCAGGGGGCCTTGCAGCTGGGGTGGAGGTGGGATATGCAAAGCTGAAGCTTGGAACTGAGAAGTAAACGGTATATAGTCTTGGTTGATGGGGAACACCTGGTGTAAATCAAAGGCGAATACCTGAGAGAAACCGGAGGTAAAACACTAGGCGGCTGGACAAGCTGGTCAAAAAGGCTGGTTCAGTGCTGGGTAGGAGCTTGGACTCAGTAGTGGGGGTTGTGATGGAGAGACGCACAAGGAGTAAGATTCAAGATATCATGAAGAATGATATCACATGAATGATACCCTCTCCATCACACCCTGGCAGGACAGAGGAGCAGACACAGCGGGCAGCTCATCTTGCTGCGCTCACGGACTGAGCGGTACAGGGGATATATATATTTTGTATCCACTTTTTCTCCTTATTTTCTATTTTTCTCCCATCCCAATTTCGTGTTTCCAATTCTCCCCTCCCCTGTCTTGAACGTTGCTCGCATATGCCCCCCACTGGTCAGTTGTAGGGAGGATAGAAGCCTTGCATCACGTGTCCCCTCCGGTACACGAGGAGGCAGCCTGTCACATCTTTTCACCTGCCAGCGCGGACTCTCATTGGCGAGGTGTAACGTGTGGGAGGCTCACACTACCCCCGCTATTTCCTGTCCCTGTGCAGGCGTCCCCCAACCGACCTGTAGGAGTCGCTGTCAACAACGTCCAGATTACCACCCATTGACTTCCACCCGCTGACTCTGCCAATTGAACCAGTATGACGGCCGGCCCAAGCCGGAGGCAATGCTGATACCCGGATTCGAGACCGGAGTCTCTTGCATTGGTGACGAGCGCAATCTCCGCTGCGCCACCCAGCCGCCTCGGTACAGAGGATCCCCCCAGCCATCAGACTATTTAACACCTCAGGTGGGAGCAGAGGCTTGTGAGTCCGTGCCCCACCCCCCATTGGACAATGTGCAATTCCCTTAATTTATTTAAGTGGTTGGGGCACTGGGAGAGAAGTAATTAACTCTTGGTGATCATTTGCTATTGGCTGTGAAGCACTTTGAGCTGCAATCCATGTATGAAAGGTGCTATATAAATAAAGTTATTATTAGTATTATTATAAATCCCATCTCCTGGAACTGTGTTAAATAATTTTGAATATGTCAATTAAATCATATTTAAGGCAGAAATGATGATATGACAAGATAGAGCCACTACAATTAACTAAGTGAGTCACCAACCAAATCTCTTTCTCCATCCAGTCCTTGTTAAACAACTATTTGTTTTTATAAAATAAATAAAATGACCTGCTGGTGAAAAAGGGATCATCTAACTTTGAATAGTGAAATCACATTTAATCACATACCTCCCAATTTCTTGAATATGTCTCTGGGAATACCGGTATGGTACCAAAAGTTATTGTTGTTCAAAAAAGAATGTAACAATTCATTTTCAAGGTTCCATCTATAAAATCTCTAACAAAATCGATAGCTTGTAGGCCTCCATTTAAATTATTTTGTCATTTCTGCTTTCTTAACATAGGGAATTTTCCTTTTCCAAATAGAATCAAAACCTGATTCATCTTTTTAGTGTGACCCACTATTTAAAAATGTATTTTATAGGAATGTTATATGCCTCTGTTAAATTATTTTGATGAATTTGGATTAAATGTAGCTTTAGGCTTTGGAGAAAGTATGATCATTTGAAGTATTTAGGGCATTCAGTTAGCTGCTTCATAAAGATGGTTGTATCATCTGGTATGTTTCCCAAGTACATCTAACAGAGCGATATTATATATTTTCCAGCAGGTCTTGCTTGTTGTATCTTTGGCCTCAGCGCTGATCTCCCTGTCAGTCATGCAGAGAGCATTGATGAAAGTTCTTTGCAGATGGTGGAATCCTTGGTCATCTTCCACAGCGCATCTCATGTGTTCTCTGAACTCTGAGTGAACTGGCTGATGACATGCCTTGTTTTTCTTCACGTCTGCCTAGTCCACCTCATGGTACCAAAGCACCTCAAAGGCGCTTAAAACAAAATTACAAACATCACAAAACAAACTGGTCAGACTACTACTTGACCTTACCCCCAGAACCCACCTCACCCCTGCCCACTTTGACAACCTAGGATGGCTTAGAGTAGACGACAGAGTACAGCAACTTGCAATGGGCCTGGTCTACAAGATACACTATACGACTAAGGTACCCATGTACATGTCAAAATACTTCCCAAAGGTCAGTGAATACCACAACCACTACACCAGAGGAAGCTCAACAAATCATGTTAAACCCAGATTCGGCTCAAACAAGGGACTAAATACGTTTCGCAATTATGCCACATCAATGTGGAACGCCCTACCCAAAGCTGTAAAGGAATGTGAATCCCTACCCACATTCAAAACCGCTCTTAAAGAGCACCTACAGGAGGCTGCAATTCGAAACTGGCCACCGTAAATGCCCAAAACCCCCACCACCTCCTAATAGACAGTCTCCTCCCCACCGCATGTATATATTCCCTCCCCGCCGTATGTATATCTCTCTCCCACCCACCCACCCCCTCCTAATGTACAGTCCCCTCCCCATCATATGTATATACTCTGTCAGGATCTAGGGGTAACAATACTGTATATTTGAATACCGTTTATGTCACAAATTTATCAGTACTAAATACCTATATGTCCCTATGCCATAAATGTCATGTATGTTGAGTATGTCTTAAATGTCAATATGAAATGAAAATGGGGGACCCTGATGTAAACAAGACAAACATCTTTCTCTGGTCTGCATCCCCTTAACAATTGTGTGTATTGAGCTGTACTGTATTGTACCCATTCTGCAATCTGTTAAATAAAGTTTTCATTCATTCATTCATTCATTCCAAAAAAGTCATGTACAACCTGTTTAGCTTCTGTTGTTAGCTGTCCAGATGTCAGCTGTGGTGGAAACAAAGTCTACCTCTCGGAGTGGCCTTCAAATTAGCTTCCATCACTGCATATTCTCTCTTAAGGTAGCCAGCAAACATCTTTCTCTGTAGTAGCTTGACATTATTCTTTGTGGATATCTTCTATATCATGCGTCAAAATGAGGGTGAGTGAACCGTGGAAATAGGTAATATCTCCTCGACAATATACCCAGCAACAAGCTTCTTCAGACCTTCCCATTAATTTGGTTCTCCCTGACCTTAGATCCCGTTTCTGTTGTTTTGTTTACATCCATCACTGGCACTGGTAAAGGCTTCCCTATCAGCGGCTTCAAACTATTTGCTCCCCCCCACATACAGTAGTTTACAACACACAGCTGTTGAACGTGTAAGGTTACCTCTCTTCCTCACCCTCCATGCTGATTTTTGGCTAGTAGCCGACGTGATCTTGCTCTAACCTATGTAACTAAGTAACACGTTACTGCCCAACACTGGATATATTACACAACATCTTGAAAGGCAGGGGCAATCAAGGCTTCAGGTGGGGCGGGGTCAGTTGACCTTCGTCTGGGAGCTTCTGGGTCATCCTGATCAATATCCGTCTGGGATGCCTGCTTGAACTCAGGCAGCCACCCAAAATTCTGCCTCGACTCACTCTCTCCTGGTAGCACCCTAGATAGATGGTTGGCGGTCAACTCACTCTCTCCTGGTAGCACCCTAGATAGATGGTTGGCGGTCGACTCACTCTCTCCTGGTAGCACCCTAGATAGATGGTTGACGGTCGACTCACTCTCTCCTGGTAGCACCCTGGCCTAGATAGATGGTTGGCGGTCGACTCACTCTCTCCTGGTAGCACCCTAGATAGATGGTTGGCGGTTGACTCACTCTCCTGGTAGCACCCTAGATAGATGATTGGCGGTCGACTCACTCTCTCCTGGTAGCACCCTAGATAGATGGTTGGCGGTCGACTCACTCTCTCCTGGTAGCACCCTAGATAGATGGTTGATGGTCGACTCACTCTCTCCTGGTAGCACCCTAGATAGATGGTTGACGGTCGACTCACTCTCTCCTGGTAGCACCCTAGATAGATGGTT
Organism: Notolepis coatsorum; assembly: GCF_963971535.1. Classification (NCBI taxonomy): domain Eukaryota; kingdom Metazoa; phylum Chordata; class Actinopteri; order Aulopiformes; family Paralepididae; genus Notolepis; species Notolepis coatsorum. The sequence goes on along the minus strand of NC_140165.1, from coordinate 155,193,131 downwards.
GGCGGTCGTCTTGCTCTCTATCTGGTAGGGTGTCGTTGTCCCAGGATGACAAGCTCTCATCGTCAAAACTGCTCTCTTCATCAGACGCTTTCTCCTCATGGGCAGAAGTCTGCTACGTCAGACTTTGACCACAGAGGAAGCACCAGATTCCTTTTAGGCAACTCAGTGTAATCTGTTACGCCAACTTGGCATCTTCAGTATTGTGCTCAAAGCGGTCCAAACCGAGGTAGATAATGCAGCAATCATGGCTGTTTTTCTGATTCAGTAATAATATCTTAGATTTATATAGCGCCTTTCAGGAGACCCAACGCACTTAACAGGAGGGGGCAGCTAGGGGAAGGGGATCAGGGAAAATGTAACAACAAAGTAAAAAGGAAAGAAAAATACAAAGAAAATAGTAATTTACAAATTTGGTGAAGAGGTGGGTTTTGAGTTGGGATTTGAAGGAGTGCAGGGATGTAGCACTACGGATGTTTGGAGGGAGTGAGTTCCAGAGGGTGGGTGTAGCTCTGGACCAACAGTCCGCAGCTTGGTGGTGGGGATGGAGAGGAGACCAGAGTCAGAGGACCGCAGCCTCCGGGGTGGGATGTAGGGATGGAGGAGGTCAGCTAGGTACCGGGGGGCAAGGGAGTGAAGGGATTTGTAAGGTGATGAGGAGGATCTTGAAATTGATGCAGGACTTGACTGGAAGCCAGTGGAGGTGGATGAGGGTGGGGGTGATGTGGTGCCAGGACTTGGTGCGGGTGAGAACCCTAGCAGCAGAATTTTGGACGTATTTGTAGCCTGTTCAGGGCATTGCTGGGTAGCAATACGAGAAGAGAGTTTGCGTAGTCGAGACGGGAGGTGACGAAGGTGTGAATAAGAGTCTCTGCTACAGAGTCGGAGAGAGATGGCCGGAGTCTGGAAATTTTCCTGAGATGGAAAAAAGCTGATTTAGTTATTGATTTCATATGGGAATGAAAGGAGAGGGTGGAGTCCAGTATGACACCCAGGTTGCGGACTTCTGGGGAAGTGTGGATTAAGCAGCCATACACTTCTAGGAGGAGATCTCCAACCTTTCGGAGCAGTGACTGCTTGGCCACAACCAGGAGCTCAGTCTTCTTGCTATTTAGCTTCAGGAAATTGGATGACATCCAGGCCTTGATGTCAAGGAGGCAGTTGACGAGGTGCTGTGGGGGGAGAGGAGTGGAGGTTGAGGTGCTGATAGCGTAGGAGTGGAAATTGAGACCATGTTTCCGGATGATGTGACCAAGGGGGAGCATGTAGATTGTGAAGAGGAGTGGACCAAGAACGGAACCCTGAGGCACACCTTGGTTGACTCGGGCAGGGGTGGAGGTGGAGTTGCAGATGGAGATGGACTGTTTTCGGTCAGTGAGGTAGGACTCGAACCAGGTGAGAGCAGTCCCAGTAACACCCAGATGGTCAGAAAGGCGGTTGAGGAGAATGGAGTGGGAGACCGTGTCAAAGGCTGCAGATAGATCCAGGAGGATGAGGAGACTGATGTGACCGGAATTGGTGGCAATGAGGAGGTCGTTGGTGACCTTGGTGAGGAGCAGTCTCTGTGCTGTGGTGTTTCCTGAAGCCAGATTGAAAGGGTTCATAGAGCTCATGGTTGGACAGGTGTTGGTGCAGTTGGACATCCACTGCTCTTTCCAGGATCTTGCTTAGGAAAGGAAGGTTGGAGATCGGCCTTGGTGACCAGCTTAGCCACCTGGATAGCGTTGACAGGTGCAAAGGAGGAGAGGGAGCACTGAGGCTGATTAAGAGCAGGGGGGGGTGTAGTGCCCAGTACCCCCACCCCACCACACATTGGATTGTGAGTGGAATGGGGGGGGGGGGGGCAGGGACTGAGCGATGGTGGTAAAACTAAGTAAACTGTCTTGGCAAGTATGCATATCCACTCGATGAGATATAGACATCTTTTCAGCTGTTTGCTGAACGAAAAACAAAGATGAGATGGTGGGTAGTTTGTGGCATTATATACAGTACCCTTGGGGGCTTGGAATTATGGAAACACAGTTCTAGCTTTTAAGTGTATAAGCATATAACGTGAAGAGGAAAAAACTAATAATTTATTACATCATGTATGTTGTGAAGGATCAGATTAAACCGAATATATATATTTATTTATATATATATATTTAATTGTATTTGTATATCGTTTGATATCCCCTGTATATTCTTTGTACAATATGCACTGAATATCCCTTTAGTCTACTAAACAGCCCATAATAGTTTCATTCTACCATTGGACGAGAACCTGGCGCCAGGTTGCCATACCCCTAGGTCCAAGTTCAATCGTGCCGCCCAACATGTCGTGGCAAGCCCCGGTTCCGCGCAGGAATATGTCGGGCGAAATACGAATGGTACTATTTGTTCATAGCGCATATATATATGGCGCAAGTAAAGTAGAACTTTCTTTTAGTCCAGTTCTTTACCCTCCAACAGAGTGACAGACGCGAAGCCTCCCCACGACGCACGTGTGGTGTAGTAAGGCCTACTTGGCCCCAGAATAGGCATTGAGATATCGTGTAGATTAATAGTTGAATAGTCATAGTTTGGCACTATACCGTCGAGTTGGACGTATTCTATTAAGCTAATAATAGTCTATTTATGTATGGTGCATCGTTCGGTTAGAGTTCTAAAGTTATCAGTACCCCCATCGTTCCTGACGTTATCTGGACGCTTAACCAGGCTGGGCAGACCCCTAGTGGTGCTTGCATCCGAGGAGCTCCGGGCCAGGGCGACTGGACCTGTATATTGGATTACTCTACCCGGACGACGGCGAGCCTTCCACGGCTTGGATTATGCTTTGGGTGCTTTGATTATTCCATGGATAAAGGCCAACACTGCGGAGTGTTGGAACTACCCCCCGGAGAGGACTCCAGGTGAGACGGCGCTCTACACCAGTGAGGTCGCCTCACGTCTCTCCGTTGTGGACCGGCAGCTACCGTCCACAGAGGGTCCAGCTGTATTCGTCTGCGGACCAAGGTTCTGTGGGCACCGTGTTCAAGACTTTGAATTCTCCCAAGAAACCGTCGGCCAGATGGGATACCGCCAGCGGCTTCTCTAACCCCCCCCCTCCTACTGTCTTACAACCAGCGGGACCCCCCCCCCCCCCCTTTAGTGTATCCAGCTATAATCATTTAAGTACCATCGCTATCGTTTCCTAAATATTCCAGGTTGTATACTTACTCCCTGCGTAACCAGAGATTGGACATTCAATGTTGATTTACCTACGAATACTCATTTGCCATAAAAGTGCATATTTCAAATCATAAGTGTAAACAAGTGAACGTTGTATATACCTTTTGCTATATTAAACCTTCGATTTGTACATTTGTGTGGATTCGTTTCATCAGGTGGGAAAGTGTTCATCATACTTATATCATGTACTGGATGGCCAGAAGTTAAAGTACAAGAGGTAGTGGTATTAAATATCATATCTAACAATACAGTCAGGGAATTGTACCCCTCAGTTACAATTGGTCCTTCGAGCCGGAGGGTAACTAGTGTAATATTAATATAGTGTTATTAATATTGAAATGGCCTATGATGAACACTCCACGAAACGATCCTCCTAACCTAGAACGCCCGCGGCGCAGACGACAGACACCTCAGTACTTAGAGGCTTACACTGTCAGTCAACTACCTAGCCTTCGACAAACGGTAAACGCGGTAAAAGTAGAAAGTAAAATTATGTCTGACCTTAACGACCAGGTTTCCCCGACCACAGAGGCCCTAGTAGGTCCTAATGTAACTGACCAAGCTCACGGTGGGGACCAGGAGGGAGCGGACATGCCTTTACCCCCCGCCACTACCCAAGAAGTAGTCCCCGACCAGCCCCGGGAGGAAGACGACCCTACAGAGAGAGAACTCTGCACGGAAGAAGAGGAGGAGAGCGCCGAGGAAATAGAGCTCCAGGACTCCCCAACGAGTACCCCCAGGAGCGGCTCACGCAGGAGCGGCTCACCTCCACAACCGCCTTCCCCCAGCGAAGCGGAGACGATGCTACAACAGGCGTTCCTCGTCAGCCTGACAGCCTCTACCGAACGCGATCGACTCCAAGCGCAGACGCTTAGCGAGCGCGAACATTTTACCATTGAAAGAGACCGTCTCCAAGCACAGACGCTTAGCGAGCGCGAACATTTTACTATTGAAAGAGAACGCCTCCAAGCGCAGCAACGGAGCGAAGAAGAGCGCATACGCCGGGAGATGAGACGCCTTCAGACGGAAATTAATATGGTAAGAGACCGGGCCGCAGCAGAGCGCGCCGCCGCCGAAGCAGAGCGTGCCGCAGCCCAGCGCGCCGCTGACGGTGCCCAAAGAGAAGCCCAGCGCGCCGCTGACTATGCCAAAAGAGAAGCAGAGCGCGCCGCCGCCGAAGCCCAGCGCGCCGCTGACTATGCCCAAAGAGAAGCAGAGCGCAACACAGATCTCATCCAGCGCCAAGCCGAGCGCGACAGACTACAAGCCGAGCGCGACAAGTTACGGGCGCGGCTAATGAAGCGGCTGATGATCCCCAGGGCAACACCCTCTCCCTCCGCCAGGGGTTCAAGGAACTCGTCAAGACAACAGTCAAGGACAGCGCCTCCTAAACGAGCAAGCGACCCTGAACTTGACCAACAGACCGAGCCTATACCCCTCGCAGACCCCCTTCCCAGACCGGTCCAAGCGAGACCCAGCTACAAGGAAGGAGCGGCATACACTGCGGAGAAGCAAGATAAACGACTACAGGATCTGGAAGATCGGATAGAGGAAGAAGAGGGAGAGGAGGAGAACCAAGCCCGACGACAGCACAGTACTCCACCGGACCAGGAGGTCCAGTCCAGCCCAGGCTATACCCCCGCGGCGCTGCGCTACAGACCCCCGACTCTATTCACGGGTGAGCACGACGCACGACCAGCCCCGAGGAATAGCACCTGGACCAGCGGGCCATGGTACCCTGCCGGTACCAGCCCACAGAGAGGCGCAAGAGGGGACTCGCCTAGGAGGCCTCTCCCCCAACGCCCGCCGATGTATCAGCCATCCACGGCGTTATACATTGCCACACCGCCCACCAGACGGAGTGTGTACAGAACACTCGCCAGACAATATGACCCGTTGGGATGTATTCTACCTTACACCACCAGGGCAAAGATGATTGTACGAGCGCTATGGGACAAGGACCAGGGCTGGGACGACCCAATACCCGCACACCTTGCCTCAACATGGAGAGAGTGGGAGACGGAACTCCGCTCACTCCCAGGCGTCAATATACGCCGCAGCTACTTCCCATCCACAGTGAGGCCAGAGACATGCGAGATTGATCTACACGTCTTCAGCGACGCCTCCGAAGTAGCCTACGGATCGGTGGCTTACTTGCGTGCCCAAGAGAAGGGAGGAAAGATACACACTGCTTTCATCCTGGCTCGCTCAAGAATAGCCCCCCGAAAGCAACAATCTATCCCGCGTCTAGAGCTCTGCGCAGCCCTCGCAGGAGCGCATCTAGCCACGTTAATCCAACGTGAACTCACCATTCCGGTGCACAGAACAATCTTGTGGTCAGACTCCACGACAGTACTCACATGGATCAAGTCTGATTCATGCAGATATAAAGTCTTCGTGGGAGTCAGAGTCACCGAGATTCAAGAGTTAACAGAAGCAGCGAGCTGGCGGTATGTGGACACCAAACACAACCCAGCTGACGTCATCACCCGGGGAATGTCTCTGGATGACCTAACCCGTCGCAACATCTACAGTGACGGACCAGAATTCCTCAAGCTCCCGGAAGGAGAGTGGCCTACGCCCATCCCGCGGGAAGCAAGTAACGAGGAGGCTGAGAACAAGAAACCTATGTTCTGTGGACTGAGCACTGTCGCCTCCACAGACCCCAACATAGATGACTGCATTACCCTAGAGAGTGCGCAGCAAAGAACATTCCTGCGGCACCACCCAGAGATTCAGTCCACCACTGACATGTCAGCAGCTGACTACGAAGAAGCAGAACTTCTTCTACTACAACGAGCCCAGAGAGACTCGTTCCCCGATGAGCTAGACTGTCTACAGGGAGGAAACCCCGTCCCATCAGACAGCAGACTGATTCACCTGGCACCAGAGAGTGACGCCCATAATCTCATCAGAGTGGGTGGTCGCCTGCGGAGAGCCCCCGATCTACCAGATGACATTAAGTACCCGATCGTCTTGAACAGCCGACACAAGGTCACAGAGCTGATCATAAAGAAATACGACGAGGATGTCCACCACGCAGGAGCAGAGAGAGTCTTCGCGGAGATCAGACGTCGTTATTGGATACTGCAAGGCAGGGAAGCAGTACGGCGCTTCCAGCGAACCTGTCTAGACTGCCGTAAGTGGCGCGCGCAGCCCAGCATACCACGGATGGCTGACTTACCCCCCTGTCGCCTCCGAATCGGCGACAAGCCATTCCACTCCACAGGCATGGACTGTTTTGGCCCGTTGTATATAAAGAGAGGAAGAGGCACCGAGAAGCGGTGGGGTATTGTATTCAAATGCATGACCACCAGAGCGATACATATCGAGCTCCTTCCGACCATGAGCACAGACTCATTCCTTATGGCCTTCCGAAGATTCACATCACGGAAAGGAAAACCGTCTACATTGTTGTCTGATCACGGGACCAACTTCAAAGGCGGAGAAAGAGAGCTGAGAGAGAGCTTCCAAGCTATGGGCCCAGAACTTAAGACCCACCTCGCTCCATCCCAGATTGACTTCCAGTTTAATCCCCCGAACGCACCCCACTTCGGTGGAACCTGGGAACGAGAAGTACGTTCTATAAAGACAGCCCTGTACGCCGTACTTGGGGCCCAGACTGTGGCGGAGGAAGTCCTAATGACAGTCCTCACGGAGATCGAGGGAGTATTGAACTCAAAGCCCCTCGGTTACGTCTCCAGTGATGTAGCAGATGTCGACCCAGTCACCCCCAACACACTCCTAATGGGGCGGCTGGACCCCGCGCTACCCCAGACAATGTACAGGCCTGAAGAAGCGAACGGCCGAAGAATGTGGAGGTACAGCCAAGTACTAGCTGACAAGTTTTGGAGCAGCTTCCTACTTCACTACCTACCGTCTCTACAGACCCGCCAGAAGTGGGTAAAAGAGAGAGACAATTTGACAGAAGGAACAGTCGTCATGATTATTGACCAGTCACTACCCAGAGCTATGTGGCCGGCTGGCCGCGTAAGCAAAGTGATCACCGGTGCCGATGGCAAGGTCCGAGCAGCTGAAGTACTCGTCCAAGGGCGCACTTACACACGTCCCGTGGCGAGGCTCATAGAACTGCCCCGACTCCCAGATACTATCGATGATGACCATGACCCCATGACTTTGTGAGTTGACTGACCCTTACAGCGGACCTTGAGTGGTAGACAGTGCGGTTAATCTGTCTCTGCTTAGCTAATTAGGTGGGACTAATTAGGGGGCGGCTGTTGTGAAGGATCAGATTAAACCGAATATATATATTTATTTATATATATATATTTAATTGTATTTGTATATCGTTTGATATCCCCTGTATATTCTTTGTACAATATGCACTGAATATCCCTTTAGTCTACTAAACAGCCCATAATAGTTTCATTCTACCATTGGACGAGAACCTGGCGCCAGGTTGCCATACCCCTAGGTCCAAGTTCAATCGTGCCGCCCAACATGTCGTGGCAAGCCCCGGTTCCGCGCAGGAATATGTCGGGCGAAATACGAATGGTACTATTTGTTCATAGCGCATATATATATGGCGCAAGTAAAGTAGAACTTTCTTTTAGTCCAGTTCTTTACCCTCCAACAGAGTGACAGACGCGAAGCCTCCCCACGACGCACGTGTGGTGTAGTAAGGCCTACTTGGCCCCAGAATAGGCATTGAGATATCGTGTAGATTAATAGTTGAATAGTCATAGTTTGGCACTATACCGTCGAGTTGGACGTATTCTATTAAGCTAATAATAGTCTATTTATGTATGGTGCATCGTTCGGTTAGAGTTCTAAAGTTATCAGTACCCCCATCGTTCCTGACGTTATCTGGACGCTTAACCAGGCTGGGCAGACCCCTAGTGGTGCTTGCATCCGAGGAGCTCCGGGCCAGGGCGACTGGACCTGTATATTGGATTACTCTACCCGGACGACGGCGAGCCTTCCACGGCTTGGATTATGCTTTGGGTGCTTTGATTATTCCATGGATAAAGGCCAACACTGCGGAGTGTTGGAACTACCCCCCGGAGAGGACTCCAGGTGAGACGGCGCTCTACACCAGTGAGGTCGCCTCACGTCTCTCCGTTGTGGACCGGCAGCTACCGTCCACAGAGGGTCCAGCTGTATTCGTCTGCGGACCGAGGTTCTGTGGGCACCGTGTTCAAGACTTTGAATTCTCCCAAGAAACCGTCGGCCAGATGGGATACCGCCAGCGGCTTCTCTAACCCCCCCCCCCTCCTACTGTCTTACAACCAGCGGGACCCCCCCCCCCCCCCCCTTTAGTGTATCCAGCTATAATCATTTAAGTACCATCGCTATCGTTTCCTAAATATTCCAGGTTGTATACTTACTCCCTGCGTAACCAGAGATTGGACATTCAATGTTGATTTACCTACGAATACTCATTTGCCATAAAAGTGCATATTTCAAATCATAAGTGTAAACAAGTGAACGTTGTATATACCTTTTGCTATATTAAACCTTCGATTTGTACATTTGTGTGGATTCGTTTCATCAGGTGGGAAAGTGTTCATCATACTTATATCATGTACTGGATGGCCAGAAGTTAAAGTACAAGAGGTAGTGGTATTAAATATAATATCTAACAATACAGTCAGGGAATTGTACCCCTCAGTTACAATGTAGCTATTAAGTTAATCACATTTCATGAAACAGGAGACACAATTTTATGACACAAGCTTTTAACCTCTTTAGCCCGAGCAGTCCGTCGGCAGACCACAGATGACATCACGCCATAAATCCATGTCTACAGACTGTATGAATAAAAGTGTTATTGTTTTTGTATGTAGCCAAGAGTAAAGACCCTAATCCTGTCAAAACAGCAGTCATAGTGTATATTTTCAACAATACGCTTGTTTACAAATAGGTTAAAGTGTTATTAACACTTTGGGTGCCGGCCAGAAATCCGGAAAATGACTGTGGATTGCCAGGATTCCTGGGCGATTTTAGCATATCTCATGATCTTAGCGGAGCTATTTCTATATTTTATATTATAACTATGGGGAAATGGTTTGGCTCATTTGACGACGACAAGTTGATGTACACAATGAAAGAAACCGTTTGTTTCTGCATGTCTTCGTTCGTTCACAATTACAAGTTAAAAAACGTCAACACAAGGTAAAAATCCAGGTATATTCTTTAGAACAGGAGTTATGGGCTCTTTTATGAAAGGTGCGCCGCCGGCACCGCCGGGGTGATAATAGGTACTGAACGTGTTATAAAGCAATTTAGACTGGGATGGATGGATGGATGGTTTGATTGATAGATTGTTTGATAGATTGTTTTATTGGTTTGATTGATAGATTGTTTTATTGTTTTGTTGGTTGTTTGATTGATTGATTGTTTTGTTTGATTGATTGATTGTTTTGTTGGTTGTTTGATTGATTGTTTGATTGCTTTATTGGTTGTTTGATTGATTGGTTGTTTTGTTGGTTGTTTGATTGATTGATTGTTTGATTGTTTTATTGGTTATTTGATTGATTGATTGTTTTGTTGGTTGTTTGATTGATTGTTTGATTGTTTTATTGGTTGTTTGATTGATTGGTTGTTTTGTTGGTTGTTTGATTGATTGATTGTTTGATTGTTTTATTGGTTGTTTGATTGATTGATTGTTTTGTTGGTTGTTTGATTGATTGATTGTTTGATTGTTTTATTGGTTGTTTGATTGATTGATTGTTTTGTTGGTTGTTTGATTGATTGATTGTTTTGTTGGTTGTTTGATTGATTGATTGTTTGATTGTTTTATTGGTTGTTTGATTGATTGATTGTTTTGTTGGTTGTTTGGTTGATTGATTGTTTGATTGTTTTATTGGTTGTTTGATTGATTGTTTTGTTGGTTGTTTGATTGATTGTTTGATTGTTTTATTGGTTGTTTGATTGATTGATTGTTTTGTTGGTTGTTTGATTGATTGATTGTTTGATTGTTTTATTGGTTGTTTGATTGATTGATTGTTTTGTTGGTTGTTTGATTGATTGTTTTATTGGTTGTTTGATTGATTGTTTTGTTGGTTGTTTGATTGATTGATTGTTTGATTGTTTTATTGGTTGTTTGATTGATTGATTGTTTTGTTGGTTGTTTGATTGATTGATTGTTTGATTGTTTTATTGGTTGTTTGATTGATTGATTGTTTTATTGGTTGTTTGATTGATTGATTGTTTTGTTGGTTGTTTGATTGATTGTTTGATTGTTTTATTGGTTGTTTGATTGATTGATTGTTTTGTTGGTTGTTTGATTGTTTGATTGATTGATTGATTGATTGACAGTCCGACTGACTGACTGACAGTCTGACTGACAGTCCGACTGACTGACTGACAAACTTGAAATGCAGTAATACTATTATTTGGATCAGGTGGGAATATATTGTATTGATCAGGTTAGTAGATATTGTACCGATCAGGTATTATAGATCATGTGCATGCAATAAACTAAAAAAAAGCATTTAGACTGTTTCTCATTCATGTACTGTGCATAATCTGCTCCTGTGTTGTAGACACTGTGTTGCTCTGTACCTACCTGTTTTCCAATTTATTCGTCCATACATGATAAACACATTCATAAAGTAATAATATCTTGTATTGATAATATATCAATTAGTTTCACCTGGAAATACTACTACCTTATCAACCACCATGCCTGGCGCTAATGAACAAGTAAGTTATAACTACTGGTGTAGGTCCAGAAAACATTATTATAAAATACAGAATACTTTACAATGCAGAAAACTTGAAACTTTGATGAAATGAACATTTTTATTGCAAAATATGTTCAATAAACTGGGTGACAAGTCATCAGTACCAACCATTGTTGCTGTGCATTAGACACATATGCTGGTAACATTCACAGTATAAAATTATGGTAATTTACCAAGACAATACCTTATAAAAAGTGAACACTGGCTGATGATAACCAACCATTGTTTCAGTGCATTTAGGAGTTTGCTGGTAACATTCACAGTATAGGATTATGGTAATTTACCAAGACAATACCTTATAAAAAGTGAACACTGGCTGATGATAACCAACCATTGTTTCAGTGCATTTAGGAGTTTGCTGGTAACATTCACAGTATAGGATTATGGTAATTTACCAAGACAATACCTTATAAAAAGTGAACACTGGCTGATGATAACCAACCATTGTTTCAGTGCATTTAGGAGTTTGCTGGTAACATTCACAGTATAGGATTATGGTAATTTACCAAGACAATACCTTATAAAAAGTGAACACTGGAGGATAATCAACCATTGTTTCAGTGCATTTAGAAGTTTGCTGGTAACATTCACAGTATAGGATTATGGTCATTTACCAAGACAATACCTTATGAAAAGTGAACACTGGAGGATAACCAACCATTGTTTCAGTGCATTTAGAAGTTTGCTGGTAACATTCACAGTACAGGCACGTCACATGATCAACTACAGGGCATATCTTACTTGGTCTCTCGCATCGATGACTGCATTGTCCATTGATAAATGGATGAATCGCCAGATGATCTGTGGACCCGTGCCTTGTATTACACTTTGCCTTGGTGAGTTTTTGGAAGTCTGTTTTTTTATGCTCTGATTTCCTAATTTTTTCCCGGACTCAAGACCTTCATTCTGTTTTTTGTGTGTTCCTTAAACACTGAAGAAGTGTCGCTTTGTTTTGGTACTGGACTCTGCTTTGTTGCTGGACTGCCTCATAATCCCTTCGTTCTATTAATGACATTCTCAGTTTTTTCTGTTCCTCCCCGAGTGGATATTCAATAAGCTGCAGAGCCACAGAGCCACAGAGCCAACTCTGCTCTGGGCAGAGCCGCAGAGCCCTACTCTGCTGAAGGACATTCCCCCTGAATGCTTTTACGTTATTTTTTGCTCGTTTCTGTTTGTAAATAAATACGCCCATTGTTTTTGGCTAACTCTGAACTACCTGTCTGTGTCGTGCTGTTGGGGTTGTTTACAAACCATAACACTGCAATTGGAAAGAGTAGATTTGGCCCGATCAATAGATGTGCAACTTGGCTATAATAAGGTCATTTATAGGCCTGATATTCTATATTCTATAATAATATTTCAAATTGCATGTGTCTGGATGGCAGAATTCAGTACTGTATCTACAAAACCTTCTGTTTAATCATCTTCCCTTTATTCATTTGCTTAGAATTTTTGTACACCTGATCTCAAGAAGGTGCTGAATGAGCTCAGTGGCAGTTTTTCATGTCTGGTCATTTTTAGCATGGTGTTATTCACTGTCAAAGATGCAAAGACAAATCATGATTTATATTCTCTTGTTTCATCACAATGTACTCAAGCCTAGTAACAGACACAATATTTCTGACACTGGGAATACATTCCCTGAGATCCATAGATACCAAGAACATGCAAATGGACCTTGTAGAAGTGGAGCAATCTTCCATTTACTTAGGTATGTATTTTAGGCAGATTTTCAGAAAATAGGGCTAGGACATAACAGGTTAAAGCAATATTGAACTTTGGTAGAGCCTTGGGTTGTATAGCATCCTTGCAATGATATAAGGACATATACTGGCACCTATCTTCATCAGTTGCAGACCTGGGATGAAGGTGAAATGCTCCACTGGGGGAAGGGCAGGGATGTCTGGAGCACTGTAGTTTATATAATGTCACCGTAGTTTATATAATGTCACTGTAGTTTATAAAATGTCACTGTAGTTTATAAAATGTCACTGTAGTTTATATAATGTCACTGTAGTTTATATAATGTCACTGTAGTTTATAAAATGTCACTGTAGTTTATAAAATGTCACTGTAGTTTATATGGCACTGTAGGATATATAATGTCACTGTAGGATATGTCACTGTAGTTTATATGCCACTGTAGGATATATAATGTCACTGTAGGATATATAATGTCACTGTAGGATATATAATGCCACTGTAGAATATATGCCACTGTAGGATATATGTCACTGTAGTTTATATAATGTCACTGTGGGATATACAATATCACTGTAGAATATATGTCACTGTAGTTTATATAATGTCACTGTAGGATATACAATGTCACTGTAGGATATACAATGTCACTGTAGGATATATAATGTCACTGTAGTTTATATAATGCCACTGTAGGATATATGTCACTGTAGTTTATATAATGTCACTGTAGGATATATAATGTCACTGCAGTATATGTCACTGGAGCTTGTTGGTGTACAGGGGTCTGCCATTGTAGACCAATGTCTAAAAGTAGAGGAGGTCTGCAAATTTTTTTTGCAGATACAAAGTCAGATTTATTAGACAGGCGTTTCGTCCCTTCAGGGTTTCATCAGTGTCAACTGTCAATACATGAAAAAACAGGACAGTACCACCCAAATTCAGCAGTCTACCCTCTGATTGGATGAGACTGTGATAGGTCAGTCACAAACGAAAAAAAGGAAAAGAACATAGTAATCTCAAACAATTTCACAATGCAGACCAAATGCCTTATGCAGTCTAACTAGAGCCTAGCATTCCTTGTAAACTCTACTTTCATGATACCACTATCTTTATAGCTTAGAAATGTAGCCACTACAGTGCCTGAAAGTAGGCTGCATCGTCTTTGAGAGGGTTTTCTCAACTATTTTTGCTAGGCTACCAAAGTTTTGATACCAAGCCCTAGTTCAAATACTGGGCAGTTGTGAGGGGGTTGAAGTAAATAAGAGACACTTGAATTAAAGGGGAACTCCACTTTTTTTGGAAATTAGCTTATTTAACATCTTCCCTGGAGTTAGACAAGAAGATGCATACCTTTTTTGTCTCTGTGCGTGCATTTTAGCTTTGGGAATAGACGCTCCGTTAGCATAGCTTAGCTTCATCACTGGAAGTGAGGCAGGACAGTAGCCTTACAGTGCCTTACAGTGTATTGCAAGGTCTGACATTGACCAAACTTGATATGCATGACCTTGGTGGGCTCTAGGTCAACTCCTGAAAAGGGGGTCAATGTCAGACCTTGCAATCAAAAGTTAGGGGGCGCACTGAAATTATGGCAAGGGTTATTAGCCCCCTAACTTTTGATTGCAAAGTCTGACATTGACCCCCTTTTCAGGAGTTGACCTAGAGCCCACCAAGGTCATGCATATCAAGTTTGGTCAATGTCAGACCTTGCAATACACTGTAAGGCACTGTAAGGCTACTGTCCTGCCTCACTTCCAGTGATGAAGCTAAGCTATGCTAACGGAGCGTCTATTCCCAAAGCTAAAATGCACGCACAGAGACAAAAAAGGTATGCATCTTCTTGTCTAACTCCAGGGAAGATGTTAAATAAGCTAATTTCCAAAAAAAAAGTGGAGTTCCCCTTTAAATAAATGAACAATACTTTATTATTTATTCATATACTGTATATTTATCATTCTTGGTTTGACTGTTGGTTGTCTCAGTTGTGTGAAAGGGCTAAATCTGTTCTAGTCGGCACAATTTACAGACCGCCAGATCAAAATGGCTTTTATGATACGCTGGATGTGTGCTTAGCTGGAGCTGAGGATGCAGAAAATATTCTTATTGGGGATTGGAACACGGATATGCAACAAAAAGAAGCACCCGTCTTCAAATCCTTCAATAGGTTTTGTGATTTGCATGGCCTCAGCCAGCTGATCACCCAACCCACACGTGTATGTGAATCAACTCAGACTACCATTGACCTCATCCTGACCTCTGACAAGTCCAAGATCTCCAATAAAGGGGTTATAGCATGCGGGTTAAGTGATCATTATATGATATTCTGTACCCGCAAAAAGCTAAAACAAAAGGCCGGCTGTCACAAAACAGTCACATCTAGAGACCTCATTGGTTGAAGAAACATGGCTTGGTTTCAAAACCAAATTTCCAACAATACTAAACGACATGGCCCCCCTAAGAACCACCAGGGTAAAAAATTGCGCTGAGCCGTGGATGCACTCCGAAATATTGGCCGCTATGAAAACCAGAGACAAAAAATGCTCTGAGTTTCATAAAAGTCAGTCAAAGCTTACCAAAAGCACGAGCAGTGAACTCCAAGCCCATGTGACTGAACTCAAACTGGAAAGAAACAGACTAAGAAATTACGTAAACTCCATGATCAAAACTGCAAAAAAGAATTTCATCAATGACAAAACTGAGGAAAACAAAAACAAACCATGTGAACTTTGGAAATTACTCAATAATCAACTAGGCTGCAGTAAAAAACTTAAAACCAGATTTTCAAACATAAACATAAAGACGGACAACACGCTCATCACAGACAAGCTGGATGTAGCCAATTACTTAAACATTTTCTTCACAAACATAGCCACAACACAAGTAAACAAACTACCCGCCCACTCAGGGCTGATAGGTATATTCAGTTCATTTAATGTCTAATATTTTACATCCAGCTCCTCTGGTCACCATGAGTACATAGGTCCCTGGAATGTGCCAGGAGGCCAAGCAGGCAGGCACCTAGAAATACATTGACCTGTGTGACCTAACGCATGGCTGTATCCGGCCACAGGCCACTGAGGAGGAGCAAAGATGGACGTAATATCAGATTCAGCAACAGCTCACATATAACCCCACATATGACCATATACGACTAGGCCTGTCTGATCATCATTTTTAACCAGTGGCTCGCTAAATTTGGAACCCACATAGTATTTAAGCCATGATGTGTTTGTCATTCTAGAGCCTCGCAGCCCCCATGGAGGGCTGTGGTCTCCAGGACTGATCCTCGTTCTCTGTGTTCCTGTCAATAAATACCATCGATTGACTTCACATTTGTTTCCTGAGTTCCTGTCCAGCTGGCTCATCATATCAATCCAAAGAACTCAGTTTTTATACTATCAGGGCATTTTGGGGTAGAACACATCATAGCCTACTACAATAATCTAGGGGTCCGCAAAGACGATTTCAAACTAGAAATGGTAACAACAGCTGAGGTACTCAAAAAACTGAGCGCCCTCCAACCTAACAAGGCCACTGGCCATGACAATATCCCCTCCAAATTCATCAGAGACTCAGCAGCCGCTATCACCCCAGTCATCACACACATAATAAACCTCTCCATAAAACAGGGACACGAACCCAAAGAGTTCAAAATTGCGAGAGTAACACCCCTGCACAAAAAGGGCAGCAAATTAGACCCAGGCAACTACCGCCCTGTTTCTATCCTTACCTCCATCTCGAAAATCATGGAAAAAATAGTATACGAACAGGTCGAAAAGTACCTTGCGGAAAAAAATCTAATCTACGAATTCCAATCTGGCTTCAGAACATCCCACTCCACTGACACATGCCTTCTCTATTTGAACGACCACATCAAACAAGAGGTGGACGTGGGAAAATACTGCGGCATGGTCATGCTGGACCTACAAAAGGCCTTCGACACTGTCAATCACTCCATTCTGATTGACAAGCTAAAAGCAATTGGTTTTGATAGTCTATCAGTGAGCTGGATGCAATCCTACCTGGAGGGGAGAGAACAGATGGTGGAGGTAAACGGTACCCTATCCCCCCCCTCACAGTGAGCTGTGGTGTTCCACAAGGAAGCGTACTAGGACCGCTAATGTTCCTAATTTATGCAAATGACATGTCGTCAGCTTGTGACTGCAACTTGTTCCTGTTCGCGGATGACTCAGCCCTGCTGGTCTCTGACAAGAACAAATTACAGGTTGAAAAAACCCTCAGCTCGGAACTAGGCAAAATCTGCATCTGGCTCGCTGATAACAAACTATCATTACACCTGGGTAAAACAGAGTCCATTCTCTTCGGTTCAAATAACAAACTCAGCAAGACCGACGGCTTCTCAGTTACAGTGGGTGACAATATTGTCACAAGGAAAGATGAAATTACATACCTAGGTTCCATCCTAGAGGCAAATCTTTCCTGTGACAAAATGGCATCCAATGTAATAAAAAAAAGTCAACCAACGAACTCGATTCTTGTACCGGATCTCCTCTCTGGTAAACAAGAATACCCTGAAGACTCTGGCAGGAGCACTCATTCAAGGGTACTACGACTATGCTTGCACCTCATGGTACCAAAGCACCTCAAAAGTGCTAAAAACAAAATTACAAACATCTCAAAACAAACTGGTCAGACTACTGCTTGACCTTACTCCTAGAACCCACATCACCCCTGCCCACTTTGACAACCTAGGATGGCTTAGAGTAGACGACAGAGTACAGCAACTTGCAATGGGCCTGGTCTACAAGATACACTACACGACCAAGGTACCCATGTACATGTCAAAATACTTCCCAAAGGTCAGTGAATACCACGATCACAACACCAGAGGGAGCGCCACAAATCATGTTAAACCCAGATTCGGCTCAAACAAGGGACTAAACTAGGGTGACCAAACGTCCTCTTTTGCCCAGACATGTCCTCTTTTCACGCCGGGGGGGGGGGGGGTTATAAATTCATGAAAATGTCCGGGTTTTTCAGTTTCACAGCATTTTGCGAGCATCTGAAGGCTCGGGCTGCATTTCTTGCTGAACATATAAATTACCGAATTAAAGCACTATTTGTTGCCGTTCGAATGCCATCTCACTTGACAAAATCCGTTCATCGGTTCTCGAGTTACATGCCTATGTCAGGCGAGCGTCTTTTTACGCCAGATTATCACCCCGGACTCCCGAGGCTCCAGAAGTCAATCATCCGCCGATTGTGAAAATTATTGATCAGCATTGTAATTTGTAGTCAACAATGAGTGTATAGCTTTCCAGTGATATCCCACGTTGGGGTGTGCGAATCAGGGATCTACTGTAGGTGAAAATTGACAAACGAAGACAGGATCAAGTGATACAAATTCCAAATGAATTTACTTGGATCAGGAAATGGAGAGAAGGAGAGCTTTTTTCTTGGCACACGGTTTACCCGGATGTCTCCTAGAAGACTCATTTCTGAACGGATTTTTATAAAATATGGACCTGTACTACATAAGACTTCAGGCTATGGATTTGCTATGTTTTCCAGCTTATACACAAAAAAAAAATATATATATATATATATATATTATTTTGGAATATTGCAACTACTACACAAAAACGTGAGTACACAAGTTCAAGTTCAACTCAAGTTCAGCCCTATGTTACTCATTAGCACTAAAAGTGATTTTTCTTTATTGTGTAAGAAACGTCAGAATGTTATCTTTCAAAAGAGACCAGGCTTATGCGTGTGCTAAGCATAAAGTATAAAGATAAGCTTTGCAAAAAAAGTATGCAGTCCTCAAGTTCAAGTAAAGAAAAAATGTGTCACTTTTCTGGGCGCATGTTATGTGGTTAAATTTGGGATATTGCAACCACTACAGAAAAATGTGAGTACACAAGTTCAACTCAAGTTCAGACATATATGCTACTCTATTTCATTAGCACTAAAAGTGATTTTCCTTTTTTGCATTAGTAACTTCAGAATGTTATCGTTCAAAAGAGACCAGGCGTATGCATGTGCTATAGGGAGGTGTAGCCTGACGTCACTTTGGACCGCCTGCACGGTCCACCCGTTTAGGGATTTATCATTGGGAAAATGTATTATCGGCTATTGTAATAATTCTGCCTCATGAACATTGGCAAGCTTTCCATTTTTGCACAAAATGTGTTCCCTTCTATCACTAAGCTTTTTTGGTTGAAATAAAATTCAACGTAATTATTTTACGATTAATTGCTCATTGTTTCATGTTGAGCTATAGATTGTGGATGAATACACACAGAACGGTACACCATGCCAATGTTCATGCTTTATTTGTTTTAAACGAGACGATTTACAAAAGTGTCCATTGGAAAATGTACAGTGCAATTTCAAGCGAGGTGGACCAGCCGGAAACAACAATGACGTAACCACTACACCTCCCTAGCTATAAGCATAAAGTATAAAGATAAGCTTTGCAAAAAAAGTATGCAGTCCTTAAGTTCAAGTAAAAATAGTTGCCACTTTTCTGGGTGCATGTTAAGAAGTTAAAACAATAAGGCATCTTTGAGTAAACTTTGAGTAGAGATTCAAGATTCAAGAGGTGTATTCATCACATACATACACAAGACATATAGTGAAATGAAGGTGGCCATGCCCGCTTCGATTGTGCAAAGTATCATTAAGTATCTCGAGGCTGGGGCCAGCATGTCCTCTTTTTTGGAAATCAAAATATGGTCACCCTAGACTAAACACGTTTCGCAATTATGCCACATCAATGTGGAAAACACTTTCAAAACCACTCTCAAAGAGCACCTACGAGAGACTGCAATTCGAAACTGGCCCCTGTAAATGTCCTAACGCAACTCCCTCCAATGTACAACAAATATCCTATTAAACCCAATAATACACAAGACCCTCTTCTTGGGACCAAGTAAGGTTTCGTCGATAATCCAAAGTACAGTTACCCCCCACCCGCCTACCCAACCCCCCCACCTCCTATGTAGTTTCCCCCCCACCCCACCTCCTACCTACCAAACTCCTCCAATGTAGTTTCTTCGTCAAATGTATATACTCTCTTTTTTAGACTCTTCTTGTATCAAAAACAGTACTGTATTTGTAAATATGGTATGTCATAAATGTATAGATGTAGCAGTACTGTCTATCTGTATGTCATATATGTTATGATGAATTGAAAATGGGGGACCCTGATGTAAACAAGATGAAAGTCTTTCTCTGGTCTGCATCACCTTAACAATTGATTGATTGATTGATTGATTGAAAAGTTTATTAACAGATTGCAGAATGGGTACAGTACAGTACAGCTCAATACATAGAATTGTTAAGGGGATGCAGACCAGAGAAAGACTTTCGTCTTGTTTACATCAGTCCCCCATTTTCAATTCATCATAACATATATGACACACACGACATACAGATAGACAGTACTGCTACATCTATACATTTATGACATACCAGATTTGCAAATACAGTACTGTATTTGTGTGTATTGAGCTGTACTGTATTGGACCCATTCTGCAATCTGTAATCAATGTGTGAGCAAGATATCCTAGATAATGTAATGGCTTCTTGTTGGTAAACCAGGTAGTGTCTTCACACACGCACATTCCAAAAAAAAATCCAAAACGAGATCAAAGGTATAATGAATTAAATTATAGGTTTATTTGAAGCATCTGAAGAATCTAAAGAAAACATAAAAAGTGTGCGATTGTGGCTGTGTGTCACTGAGGGAACGCCTCATCTTTCATCAACATGCGTGGGCTTTCCTGGTTTTCAATACGACGTCTGGGCCCCATCATGCCGCTTTTATGCTTGAATGATTTAGATATCCTAGGTGAGTTTGGATTCTTATCAGATTTCCTTTTCTTTGCTTTCTTCTCAGCCCCGTAGGACCAGTCGTTGTCTTTGACGTCGTCGTTGTCCTCTTGGTCACTCTCCGACTTGTTGTTGGTGTTGTTGTTACCAGTGACTATTCTGCGATTTGCTATGCGGCTACTATTGCGTCCCATTCCAAGGCATTTCTCCAGGTGCGGGGCGAAGCGTGAGGCGGCGATGCTCCTGCTGCAGTTGGGACAGACACACTCCTTGTTCTTCCACTGGTTGTACACCTGGCCGAACACGTCTACCCCTGGCTGGTCCACGATTTCAAAGTCCCTCGTGCTTTCTTGGTCCGTGTCATCGAGGAAGTTGTAGCCGTGCTTGACGGCGCGGTGGACCTCAAAACACACGCCCAGGCATGCATCCTCCACCAAGTCCGACAGGATGTCCTGTGCTAGGCCCTCCAGCTTGCTGTTGTCCAGGCTGGACAATGAAACCTCCTCCATTTTCATTTGCCAGAACTACAAGATGAGCAGACACTTTTTATGCGTTCATGCTGTAGCGCAGCAAGCGTTGAATATACCGCCAGGGAGTGAATTTCCGACGTTTCACGGCTATAACCTATTTCGCCAGGCATCCATCTTTACATCAGAGCTCAGGCAGTAGCAATCGATCGCCACACGCGAGTTTCCCCGAAATCCTCGCTGCACTACCTAGGATATTTGAACTGAAATATAAGTAAATGATAACAGTGTGTACCAAAGGAAATGTGTGCGATGTTTATTTCACTGAAATGTATGTATTGCTATCATAAAAGGTTAAATTGGCCTTAAACAACACAGCTGGATTACTTTATTAAGTGATTAACCGTTTTTCTTAATTAAATCAGCTGCCCTATGTTTCCACAGCCGCCCACTCCACTTGCACAATGTGCCAATAGTACCCAGCCCCTCCAATGTGCGGGCGGCATATCCGGTTACGTCTTCCACGTGTAGACTTCTTCCGGTCCCATCACAATACATAGACTTTAACCAATTTTCTCCCGTCAATTAAACAACTTTGTCATCACTTTTTTCTTTTTTTTTATTACTTTTTAAAAATGATTTAATAAGTAAACGTTTGTAAAGTGTGTTTGTCACTATATGTGTTTGATACACTACACGACCAAGGTACCCATGTACATGTCAAAATACTTCCCAAAGGTCAGTGAATACCACGATCACAACACCAGAGGGAGCTCCACAAATCATGTTAAACCCAGATTCGGCTCAAACAAGGGACTAAACACGTTTCGCAATTATGCCACATCAATGTGGAACGCCCTACCCAAAGCTGTAAAGGAATGTGAATCACTACCCACTTTCAAAAACACTCTCAAAAAACACCTACGGGAGACTGCAATTCGAAACTGGCCCCTGTAAATGTCCTAACACAACCCCCTCCAATGTACAGTAAATTACCAAGTATGGTCTTGTCAATATTCCAATGTACAGTTTTGCTTGTACAGTGGTACAGTGTCCCCCACCCACCCCTCCTACCCAACCTCCCACTCCTACCCAACCTCCCCCCACTCCTACCCAACCCCCCCCCCACCCACCCAACCACCTCCAATGTACAGTCCCCCCCACCTACCCAACCTCCTCCAATGTACAGTTTCTACGTCAAATGTATATACTTTTTTTTCTGGACTCTTTTCGTATCACAAACGGTACTGTATTTGCAAATCTGGTATGTCATAAATGTATAGATATAGCAGTACTGTCTATCTGTATGTCATGTATGTCATATATGTTACGATGAATTGAAAATGGGGGACCCTGATGTAAACAAGACGAAAGTCTTTCTCTGGTCTGCATCCCCTTAACAATTGTATGTATTGAGCTGTACTGTACTGTACCCATTCTGCAATCTGTTAATAAAGTTTTCATTCATTCATTCAGTCAGCGGGGTCTTTTAAGGTTTTGGGCTGTATTTCATGTACAAAAGTTTACAAGATTACAAACATCACAAAACAAACTGGTCAGACTTCTACTTGACCTTACCCCTAGAACCCACCTCACACCTGCCCACTTTGACTACCTAGGATGGCTTAGAGTAGACGACAGAGTACAGCAACTTGCAATGGGCCTGGTCTACAAGATACACTATACGACTAAGGTACCCATGTACTGTACATGTCAAAATACTTCCCAAAGGTCAGTGAATACCACGACCACAACCACAACACCAGAGGAAGCTCAACAAATCATGTGAAACCCAGATTCGGCTCAAACAAGGGACTAAACACGTTTTGCAATTATGCCACATCAATGTGGAACGCCCTACCCAAAGCTGTAAAGGAATGTGAATCCCTATCCACATTCAAAACCGCTCTTAACACTTTGAGTGCCAGGGACGCGTTTTGTCATTAGTTCATGCCGCCAGTTGAGTGCCACCAACGCTATATAGCGTTTGTTTGTTGTATTTTTTTTATTAGCGATTTTAATTCATATTTCATCAATCGAGCCTCACGCTAGTGTTGCAGACTATCTCTGAGCTCAATTGGGAAAATACCGCCCCTATCGTCTCTCCCTGTGTAACTGCACCCCATTGGTTTAGATTTAGACTGATGGGGGGGGGGGGGGGGGGGGGCAGCCTCCTTATGTTACTTCTCCGGCGAGGCATCTGAAGAGACCCAAGTGATTCGCCGAGCCGGAAAACGCGTGGAATACATAATTTACAGTACCCAATGCTGAATTAATAAACGTGATCGATATTTGGAATGGCGATCAGGAATTGGAATAATCTTTTTGGATAACATCTGATCTGAGGTAAGCAATTTATTTGACCAGTCTTGGGGTAATTGGATCTATTTTGACCTATATCAGCGTGTGCCCCATGTGTGTGTGTGTGTGCTCGCTGATCAGGAAATGAGAGAATATATTTTTCAGATTGCTTCTATAGCGTACATAAGTACACATATACTATCGATAATCTAGCATTTATTTGAAAACTATTCATAAATAGGCCAAAAAATTACAACGTTTTTGTGTATGCCAGAATATTCCGGTAAAGGGCGTTTATCACGGAATCTATATATTTTCCTGAAAAACAAGGGCTTTTCAAAATGCTATAAAACGGAAATGAACCGATTTAAAAAACAATCCGTCTCGACAATGTTGACTGCAAACAAGTCATTGATAAACGACGGGCAGATTAGACACATAGCCATAATTTAAGACAGAGATTATGCGTTCACAACGCTATCATTGAAGTGGGTGGTGGCATTCAACCATGCTTTACCATGTTAACAAGTGGCACTGATAGTGTTAAAGAGCACCTACGGGAGGCTGCAATTCGAAACTGGCCACCGTAAATGTACAAACACCCCACCCCCTCCTAATAGTCAGCCTCCTCCCCACCTTATGTATATATTCTCTCCCCACCGTATGTATATTTCTCTCCCCACCGTATATTTCTCTCCCACCCCCTCCTAATGTACAGTCTCCTCCCCACCGTATGTATATATTCTCTCCCCACCATATGTATATTTCTCTCCCACCCACCCACCCCCTCCTATATACAGTCTCCTCCCCACCGTATATTCTCTCCCCACCGTATGTATAATTCTCTCCCACCCACCCCCTCCTAATGTACAGTCCCCTCCCCATCATATGTATATACTCTGTCAGGATCTATGGGTAACAGTACTGTATATTTACATATCGTATGTCACAAATGTAACAGTACTATATACCTGTATGTCATGTATGTCCCTATGCCATAAATGTCATGATGTCATATATGTTGTGTATGTCATAAATGTCACTATGAATTGAAAATGGGGGACCCTGATGTAAACAAGACAAACGTCTTTCTCTGGTCTGCATCCCCTTAACAGATCCTGCGCCAAAAACGTTGTACAACATGTTTCAAGTTCATGCTAATTCTGCCAATCCACGGCGTACAACGTTATTGAGATCATATTTCATTTTCTCGCCATGTTATTCATATTTCCCTCGCGGAGCCTGGTCTGATGCAGTGTGAGCCGGCACAACTCTGCAACGCTTCAATACTGCCCCCTGGTGGATGATCGGCGAGTTGCCAAACCGGAAATGGACGAGTCGATCTCGGTGCGTCTCCGAAATGCGTCCGGCCACTCGCATATTGTTGCGGGACTGTAGACACACGTCCGTGTGTAGCGATCGCTGCCATAACGCAATAATCGATACGATTTGGCCGTGTATTATGATTATACAAACCGGAAATGGATTTAGGTGATCGCCGTCAAATAAGTGGGATCTTTTTCCTCCAGTCTCATCGTCGAACGGTAAGAGGACGCTGACGTTACTTTCAGCCTGTTTGTTTATTATTATCCATGCAAACTGCTCTGATCAATATATCACCCATACTACATAAAGCATTTAACGACGATCACGGAATTATAAACGACCCCTCCCCCTCCGTTCATCCGCGCATGATCAGTCATAACGTTTAGGATCATGTACAGTTGAAATTTTTAATATAGCGTGGATCGGCAACAAACGACATTTGATAATCTATATGCGTTTATGCCTATATCTCACGTTCTAGGAATTACTGCAGAAAACGATAAAAATATATTTATATTATAGACGGTATTTTCGTATGAATGTATGAATGAAAAAGTAAAACGTTCCTACATCCTGAACGATAGATAATCGATGTTGAATGGGCCATAGTAATGTCAATTTAGCAATACAATTAAAAAAGTTATAGCCCTGCAAAGAAGGTGAACATCTCCATAGACTTACAGTGCTGGCAGAGAATGGTATAAGATGCTCAAATTGCGTGGCAGGGAATGTGTTAACAATTGTATGTATTGAGCCGTACTGTATTGTACCCATTCTGCAATCTGTTAAATAAAGTTTTCATGCATTCATTCATTCTTTCATTCATACTGTTAGTTAGCCACATTAGGATTTAGCTCCAATACAATATTTTAGTTGACCAGATTAACAGAAAGCAACTTTCCAGAATATCAAACGTGGGTCTAACAGATGTCATAATAGTTATGATGAATTGAAAATGGGGGACCCTGATGTAAACAAGACTAAAGTCTTTCTCTGGTCTCCATCCCCCTTAACAATTGTGTGTATTGAGCTGTACTGTATTGTACCCATTCTGCAATCTTAATACAATTTTCAATCAATCAAAAGGCGTAGCTAAATGCTAATGTAGCTAACTCTAACAGTGGAGCTACATTAGCATTTAACTCCAGCTAAATCCCATACATTAATCTGTTAGACAAACACACTTTACAAACGTTTGCTTATTAAATAATTTTTTAAAGTAATTAAAAAAGTGACGATAAAGTTGTTTAATTGACGGGAGAAAAGTTGCTAAAGTCTATGTATTGTGATGGGACCGGAAGAAGTCTACACGTTGGAAGACGTAACCGGATATGCCGCCTCCACATTGTGCAAGTGGTCCCACAGCCCGATGTTCCCACATTTATAAGAAAAAAAATGTCACTAAAAATTATGCCCGATGTCCCCACATTTCTAAGATTTTTCTCAAAATGACGCCCTATGTTCCCGGACGAACCCTCTACTACCGGAGGACAATTGGATAATAGGTTGGGTGTAATTGTTGGCTACCAAATTAAGAGAAAAAATAAATATTAGAAATGTGGGAATAGGGCCTAATTTTGAGTGAAAAAAATATCTTAGAAATGTGGAAACATATGCATGCTCCCATCTAAGCTTTATCGTTGTACAAAACCTCAGAGTTTTATCAAGGAGAAAAAGGATATTGGCATTGACATTTGGCTTTGATAAGGGAATCTCGGTGGGTGGGATTTCCAACAACCAGCTTTATGATGGACTCTGCCAGCTGTGATCTAAAATAATCCAACACGGCAGACAGAGCAACCCTTCTCACTGAAATCAACATCACTACATATGCAGATAGCTGTCGTACATGAGCTCTTTGATTAGACGTAAGGTACATGATCCAACCTCCCACCTCTGGGTGCTGTTGCTTTGCCCAGGGGGATCCACAGCCTTGAGTGGGTTTGATTAGAGGTGGGGGCTGTGTGTTGGAACAGTCTGTCAAAAGCTACTCCATCAGCCTTGAGGAGATAACTGGTGACTCTTGGTCCTGGTGGCTCGCTCCTGGACCTGCCGGTTCACACTCATGATGCAATCAGCAGCCCCACCGACAACCATCAATCACAATTCAGATAACCTGTGTTTATGTGTGTGTATCTGTACAATATCTCTTCATTAAGCAGTGAGTAATAAATAAAAATAAATACAGTTCATTATACAATACTGCTCACAATATTAAAACATTCATATTATAATTAACTGTGAAACAGCAATGGCAGGAGCAATAGCATCTGTGATTGCCCAGTGTGCAGAAAGATATATTTTCAAGTATTAACAGGATGTCAATTTCTATTCTCAAATAGTGTATACAGCACCATATCATATTTCTTGTTAATGTTCTTTTTTTGCTTCAGAGGATATTTAGCTAGTGACCCCAGTGGATTTGAACAATGTGTCACAGAGGCTTTGGACAGCCATCTAATAGTGTGAGCTAACCTGATGGAAAAGACACGTGATACTTATTGAATTCTCTGTCTAGCCTTTCACTGAGTGTCGATGTCTGTAAAGCCAAGCATTCATAAACGTTAGCCTTGAACCTGGACTACCTGCAGACACAATTATCTCTTTGCTCTGAAAAGGCTTCGGAATGCAGAACTTTTGTTTCTGGATATTTTTATGGTCCATATAGCCAGGTCTACTGATTGGCTCGAGAAGAAAATGGTTCGTTTTTAGTTTTAATCAATTACAGATATTAGAGTTTGGTAACAACTCGTAAAATCCCACCACCTGAACTCTAAATAAAAATATTTAGCTTTTAAGTGCAGATTATTCTAAATCATTGAATTTACAATACAGATTTAGATACAGATCACTTATTGACGGTGAAGAACACTTTGTTGTTGCGTGTATGTGAATTATCGCCTTTCTTACTCTGCAAAACACATTATGTATTACACATAAGTGCTAGGAGATCAGGTCAGGGACACATAGTTTAGACACATGCATCCATATTCTGCTGACCGGGTTTCTAAAGAACATTAATTGAATCCCTAACATGTACCACTGGATGAGTTCAGCATCATCCGAAAATTACGAATCACAAAAATCAAGAATGAATGACACACACCAGGACAACAGTCATACAGTTGCATAACGTTCACATTTATTTGGTTTCAAATCCTAACACCTTCTAAAAACATGCTTTTAAAACGTAATGGATCACATTCTTCACAGGTAGTTAAAGTAACAAGAGCAGAGACCATTTCTTTGTAAGGAAAAAACACGATAAGCTACAATATGCACTGAGTTGTCTATTCACTCGATAATAATGTGAAACTTAGATTTTTCTTCCCTGAGATATACTCTCATCAACATTTTGTGTTTTTTTTCTGCTCTTCTACTTCTCACAGTCTTCCCTCATCTTTTATTGTGGATCCCCATTAGTCTACACCAAGGTGAGACTACTCTTCCTGGGGTCATCTTGTGCCCCTGTACGACAAGTCTCTTAACGGTATCGCAGAGTTGTAGTAACACTTCCGTAGACTTAATAGTGCAGTTTGACACCGTTTGGTGGTGGAGTATCACGGCATCAAGAGTTAAGACGAGTGAAGAAAAAGCATGTAAACATGAGGAAATGGCAGATTGACCCAGAATTACATTCTCTAGTTCATAATGGATCACAAGCAGCATTTGCAATATGTCAAAATATGATACTGACCCCCCCCCCCCCCCCCCCCGCCCCTTCCCTCCCCTCCCATCTTAAAGAGGCACTTCACCAAAAAACAATGCTGATTTATTTTGCATAGTCTCACACACATCCAAAAAAAACGGTTAATTCAGTTCAACAGTTACCAAGAGTAAATTAGTTTGAATGTTGCCACCGGTGATATCATCAGGGACATTGAATCCTTGCGTTGTGTTAATTACAGCACTAAAATAAATAGCAATACCTTGTCTTTATAGGGACTGCTACCTTATCATTTCATTGAGCTGCAATTAACACAACTTAAGGATTCAATGTCCGTGATGACATCAATGGTGGCCGTCATCAATCTCATTCACCCTCAATAACTGTCAAACTAAATGAACGTGTGGGAAGACTTTTTGGATGTGTGTGAGATTGTGTGCAAAATAAATCGTCAGTTTTCTGGTGAAGTGCCCCTCTAACTCTCCACAAGTAGATTGTTTACATTATCATGAAATGTCTTAATTAGTGAAGGATATAACAAAGAAGTACAAGAAACTGACGTGTTACAGCAAGATGAATATAGCGTGTACGCACAGCAAACACTGATCACAAAGATAACGACAGGTATTCATGACACGTCAACACGTGGCGGACAAATAGACCACTGGTTATACGTCACAAGGACAACATCTTCAAGACACGTGAATACCTAGTCAGTATGCCCACATTTCCAATGACATTCTTCAGTCTTTGGTGTTGAAACCATGGTAACAGGGCAGAGTGAAATAAAATATGACACTAAATAAAAAGGAAAAGAAAGTAGGAAGTATCATAAGGTACTGAGATTATCAGTTGGTATATAGAATAGGTGGTTGTGTCATGAAGCAGGATCATGCAGTTAGTCAGATAACCCTCAAACAGTTGATTTAGTTCATAATCAAGTCAACAACGGTCAATATGCACGACTACATCACATTCATAAACCTAATTTTCAAATTTTGTTTTACAGATCAAAATATAGTTGTGTGTTTTGTTGTTTTCTTCCTGACTTCCGACTAGATAATCCTGCTTTGTGAAATATCCCCTGATGTTGTCGTGAAAAGCATAGTTAAAGTCACCTAGTGAATAAACTGTAAAAGTGTCAGACTAAAGGCCATCGACCATATTCACACAGTGGCCATTTTGCTCTTATGTCATGCTCAGGTTGGGATTCCTTTCCAACATCAGGGTGGAAAGGAATACAAACCCTGAGCATGACATAAGAGCAAAATGGCCACCGTGTGAATACAGTCAATTCCACAAGAAAGAGGCAGCAGTCATGACATGAGGTAGCAAAAGGAAATGAGGCAACAAGTTTATGCCAAAAAGAAAAAGTAAAAAAAAAAAAAAAAAGTATCAGCGCTTGCAATAAAATGTGATAGATGTGATATTATGTCACTGAGTGTAATAAAAAGAAACAACATAATAGAACACTGGTGCAATGAAACCAATAAATAAGATTAAAAAACATAATCTATTTGAATGCACGCAACATGATGAGAAGTAAAAGAGGTAGTTTTAGTATAGAAATTGCAAAATGACATATCCATGGTCTGTAAAAACACAATCTAGAACATAAAAGAACAATATTTGCTCAACACGTGTATATTAAAGCATGAGTCTGTTAGGAAGCCAGAGGGGTTGGCAGTAAGGTAGTGGTGAGACTTTTTGGTTTGAAAGTTAAGAGACCCTAAAGGTATAATCTACTGCTTTAGGGCCCCTAAATAAAAAAATAAAAACAGTGCACTGCATCACACAAACATTGAGGCATGGGTCTTGGATTGGGCTTTCATGCATGTCCCCTAAGAAGTACTGATCCCTGAGATTAGGTTGCCATGTTCTTTAAGCCCAGTCCAGAGGCTGTTCCCCAACCATGTTGAAAGGCAGTGTCTAGATCACATCATCTGGAGAGGCCTCGGTTGTGACCAGGGAGTGTCACTTTTTGGCCAAATTGCATAGCCGTAACTTTATATATTTTTTCACCTAAAAAGTTTTTTCTAAATCTATCCTTTACCCCATTATATGGTGGGTGCACTTCAGTAGAAAATAGTTCATAAATGAAACTGTTCACAACAAGGTCTGTGGATTACCCGTCATGATTTCTGGAAAGAGACATTGCCGTTTATTTTGGTGTGTTGAGCAGCATAAACCAAGTGCCCTTCAGCTCCATTGTATTGCGGTGATGGAAGACATCTCTACGGCAGATAATCTCCAAAACTCTGCAAATCACACCAAAACTATCTGAATGGATAAATTAAATAGCACTCAGAGAGTGTATTTTGGTGAACTGCCCCTTTAACCCTAACCTTAACCGTCACAGCCAAGGACCTTCAGGTGATGGGATCTAGACAGTGCCATGTTGAAACCTCTATTATGAGTGATGCATTCATAATGAAATGAGAGAAGGAGGGGAGTCACATTCTCCACACGTGTCGCTCTCAGTTGTTGTGAGAGCTTTATCATTGGATAACGAATAAGGTGTGTGTAAGAGAGTGCTATTTCACCCCCATTTGGAACTAAAAGCTCCACAATAAAACAAAAACAAAAGAACATCACAATTAAAATGATTCAAATGTAGAAAAAAAACACAAATTTCACGTTTATCATTATCACATGCGTTTCCAATGTGTTTTTGGAACACTTCACATGTAATCGACATGATTTCACACATGTAATTGTCATGGTATTTTTAGTGATCACAAGCAGTTCACCTTCAAATGAGATACATGTGATTGCATCTGTACATGAAAGCAAGTTTCACACGTACAGAAAATACCATGAACATTTTACATGAAATCATTAAAGGGTGAAATCATTAAAGGGATAGTATTAGATTTGTGGACATTAAGTGGTATGGAATACTTGCTAGTAGCATAGTTGATGCTATGCTGTTAGCTTACTCACTGAGTCAAGTGGTGGTTCTGGCAGGCAAAAAGAAATGGGCTCACAGGACAAAAACATTTGAATCCACACCATATCATGCAGACAATATAGTTGCCTGTTTCTAACAGAAAACCACAGTCCTCGAGCATTTCCTATGATTGATTCATTATGGAATGTGAATGGCACGTCACACTGGCGCAGTTTGTGTTGGTTCAGGGGGCTCACTGAACCGTCTATAGGCTGTAGTCAAAAATGCATGTAATGATTTTCTTTGGAATTAACATGAAATTAATAAATGTTTTAAGTGTAATGTTCTAACTTATGATAATGAATACAATACAATAGTCGGCCTACTGGTGTTTGTTTTGTGTTTGTTTTCCTAAAACATGGATAGGTCTGATTTACCATGTTGTAACCATTAGCTAAATCAGTGATAGTAACCTGATAGACAGGCACATGGCAGGTAACTGCCCCGGCTTGCACTGCATTGAAAGCCTTGTTTTTAAATTCCTTAATTAATGGTGGATATTCGCAGCTTCTTTGCAAACATTCCAGCTTGGCCCAGATAGGAAACTCATGCTTCTGAAAGACCCAGAGAACTCAACTGAAAACACTGTGGCGGTGCTAACTAAATGCTAACTAAATGCTAATCAAGATATTCCTTTATTGATCCCCTTGGGGAAATCATTAATCTGAGTTAGCAACACTGAACAAAATTTTCCGGGACACTGACATTGCATTTAGCAACATCGGAGCAAAAGTATCAGTTTTGAGGCGGATTAGTAGCTGTCAGATCTACAGTGGCTCAGGAGAGATTCTCTAGCCCCACTTCATCGAGGGTGATCAGTCTGCAAAACTGTCCCTGTAACGTTAAATAGGGGATCGATATAACCGCTATAAAAAGAGGTACCGTCTTCTGCTTCTGCACTAGTCATTGTATAGTGTTGAAAACTGTTAATGTGCTCAACATTTTTACATAATTTACATCAGTGTCTGTCAGGTTCAAATCAAGGAGATATGCACATTAATGTTGCGATAATATTCAGGAGGTTTTATGAGTTTGCACATGTAACCTAAATCGCATATCCCTTTAAATGCTGGGTATAAGCTCATACACCAACTATGGGTTACCATATTCATAAACTTTTTGGGGTTTTCTGCCTGTACGAGTTCCACAGATAATGCTCAATATTCCGTTTCCAGTACATTACAGTATATATGGACATATTGGTCATAGACGAAAACGCATGCAAACTGCTTATCCTTATCCAAACACCTTGTACAAATTTTGCACAGTTGTGAACCCCCAAACAACTGCGCCTATGGCTGGGACTAGGTCCAACACGCCGTGCCGCTCCGAGGCATAAGCAATGGTCGAGGACCGTGGTTTTCTGTTGGAAATGGGTCGCCTGCATGTTGTGGTGTGGAGATTAAAACCTTTTTGTCTCATGAGCCCATTTTCTGCCTGTCTGATGCTTCCCAGTTCACTCAGAACCGGGAGGTGGGCCGGAACTCCCGACCACAGGACATGAGTAAGCTAACAGCATTGCATCAACTATACTACTAGCAAGTATTCCATACCACTTTAATGTCCATAAATCTAAAACGGTCCCTTTAACACTTTGAATGCCCAAAACGACATAACTCGTTTTATCAGCCCCCCCATTGAGTGCCCACGACGACAAATATAGTTTTATTTTTTTATTAGCGATCTGAATTCATATTTCATCAACCGAGTCTACCGTTGGGAAACCAGCCCCGCCAGGCGCTCAGATGTGAAAAAAGCGCCCCCTATCGTCTCTCAGATGGTAATGCACCCTTTTGGAATGGACTCAATGAAAATGGATGTGAGAAAAAAACTCCGGAATCCACATTTTACTTCTCACGCATGTAACCAGAGCCGATCGGATTCATTGTGGACCATCAGAACAGCGTGTAATATGTCTTTACAGTACGTAGCATTGGATCAATAAAATGATCGATTTTTAGAATGGCGATCAGGAATTAGAATAATCTTTTTGGATACCATCTGATCTCAGGTAAGGAATCTATTTGACCAGTCTTAGGATAATCAGACCTGTTTTCACGGAGATATAAGCTTTTCCCCTATATGTGATATGGCTGTTTGGCTGTGCGAGCGATCAGGAAATAAGAGAACCGATTTTTAGCTTGCGGCACCAGCGTGCATACGTACACATATACTATCGATAATCTAGCGTTTATTTGAAAACGATTCATAAATAGGCCGAAAAATGACAACGTTCTAGAATATTCCAGTACAGGGCGTTTATCACAGAATATTTTTATTTTCCGTGAAAACAAGGGCTTTTCAAAATGCTATAAAACGGAAATGAACCGATAAAAAAACAATCCGCTTCGACAATGTTGACTGGAAAATGAGTCATTGATAAGCGACGGGCAGATTAGACACATAGCCATAATTTAAAACATAGATTAGGCGATATTAACGTTAACATTGAAGTGGTTGATGGGCATTCAAGGGGGTAAAAAGGAAAACATGGCCGGCTCTGAAAGTGTTAACATGGGTGGAATGTGATTTTTTTTTTAACGTGATTTTTCAAATGTGAAATTCATGTAGTTTTTCCTGTAAAGGATTTGAAATAGGCCTTCCATATCAAACCAAACATTTTGTCTGCATTCTATATACATCACAGCAGACATTATCTCAGTAACATGTTTATAAAGTTGATCAAACCAGACTGAGACACGATAAAAGTACGGCTTGGACAAAAGGAATGAGTTATTAGAATTCTGTCGAAAAATTCAAGTTCAATAATTCTGAAGTAAAACAAAACAATAGGGGTTGCATTCACTCCAAAAAAGAAAAATACTATGAATACATGAAAAAATAAAAAATAAACATTCACAAAATCTACAAGGTATAACATGAAAATGTATAAAAATGAACAAAACAAAAAAAAAACGTGAAAAGTAGGCTAACTGAAACAGAAAATAAGACTGCATTGGTCTGGTGGTGTTGTTAAGGTTGAGATATAGAGAGGTAGATGTCAGGAGCAGAGAAGTCACTGCATCAATAGGCTACAACCCATACAGTAACGGTTGTGATCATGCATTCTGAAGAACATTTAGTTCTCTGTCCTGCGTGTCTCACCTTTAAAAACAACGGCCACTTTTGTTGAACATGAAAAACCTTGAGGGAAATAAAAGAAAACACTTTCTAAAAAAAGAAAAAAAAAAAAGGACCTACAATGTCCTGAATCCTACAATCGACTAATACTACAAAGTACATCAGCGTGATCACTGCGTAACTTTCTGAATACAATTTATAACACTCACTTTACCCTGTTTAGTTGCAGGTTGCCATGGACCTGAGAGAGGAATACACTGGGTGGGCAGTGGGCAATCGCCGAGGTCAAGGGTCAAAGTCTCCCAACAACCTCACCACAGTGTGCAAAAAAAAGAGTCGTTGCAAGGACTGCATTTTGCCTACATTTCAAATGTTCGTACACGACGTATGAAATGCCAAGAAACTTGCTGAATTCGAAAAAAGACACTTCAAAATGGTTTTGAAATGACCATCATTCTTCGAAAATAAAGACCATTATCTATGGCTTCTTTTTTTTTTTTTTTTTTTTTTTTTTTAGAATGTGCATATCTGTCACAGATGGTATGCAAGCCAGACGTCACCCAAATCCTCCAAACCAAACCCCAGATCTAGACGTGCCGAGTGGATCAGCATAAGGCTGGCTAAAACAAATTTCTATCCACCCTATTTGTAAAGTTAAAATAGCCAACCGTGTATATTCTGACCCAGGTAGGTGAGCTGTATTACTAACCATGAGCAGACCTGTGTTTCCTATTCCAGCCCGACTGTGCAGACCACAAACCCGGTGAGCATGTGCGGAGGCTCGGTTCTGGGTTATGGCTGGATAAAGGACAGGGCTCAAAGCCATCAACATCTCTCCGACGGGAGCAAACGTCAAATACAAGGGCTTGGCTGGACACTGCTGTGTCGAGTGTCTCAGGAATAGTATTCAGAATGAGATCCGGCTGCATTCTACATCTGTCCAGCAGAGGGTCTCGCCTCTGACACAGATTGATTAATTTCTTATCCTGGTCCTTCATTGATAAGAAATATTTTTTTTGTTGAGCTATCAGCCCCTTATACCCATCAATGGGTGTTTGAAAAAAGCTTTGCATAACACTTTGGTCAAAAAAATCTAAAAAAAATAAAAGAATAAAGAAAATAATAAAAAAAAAAAAAAAAAAAGCTAACAGCGAACCTAGCTATCCTCCCCTACCCCTGCAATAAAGCCTTTGTTCTCCAGTCTATGATTGTAAATAAAATACCCGTATGCTACTTTTCAATGAAGACCCCACAAATCCAAGTCACCTCACTGAGTCTTGGAATGTTAAATTGACAAGACCGCCTTCTATAAACAGGATATCTCAGATTCCCATGCAGATAAGAGTAGCAAATATTCTCAGTTTTGCAGCCAGTTGCAGGGAACGCCATTTGTAAATCTTTGGTTTACGCAGCTCTTTTTGAAAACATTCAGTTTCTGATTGAGGTGTCAAAGCGTCCAACAGGGATTTGTTTTTAGACTGGGCAGCTCTTCATTTTCAAACAGCGAGAAAAGGTACCTGAAAATAGCAACAACATCTTCCTGAGGTAGTCTCAAAACGCTCGAACAATGGCGACACCGACACATTGAGCAGATCGGATACACACTTGTAAACTCCAAAGATCGATGCATCAATGTGCATTTTGTTTTGTACAGAAGCATGTGCACAGTGTAAATCAGCATACATTCAACTCTGTCGAGTAATAAATATATTAAGAAAGAAAAAAACCTAGCTGCTTGTCACATTCACAGGAAGGGAGACCCTGGTCCCTTTGACCCCCGGGGGGCCAGCGCCAAGAAAGCAGTGGTCTCTCTCGTGAGCGCGGAGGGGGCGTGGCCTAATTTCCAGCGGAGGTACCCGTAGTCACACAAGGGGAGGGGCCGGTCCTGCAGCTGGTGAGGCTGGATTTGCAGGAGTGCAAGACTGCTTTGAACAAGAGGGGGAGCTGTTCTAGGGGGACATTCACCAGCTTCCCTGAAACACACACAATCGGCAGTGCATAAGAATGCTATATGTCATCCTATAGCCTAACTTTCAAAAAGCACGGCAATATTTGTAATATGCTTATCTAAGCAATAACATATGAGCCGGTGTGCTGTATTGTGGTTGTTGGCACTGGCATGAAGTGGTCATACAGGCCATAAACCAAGTTAATCCATCAATCAGCACAGCCGTGCCAGTAAGCCACTATATGGCATGACCATGAGTATGTTATTATATATAGAAAATGTTACATAATCCTTTCAAAAATGAAGGTTAAACAAAGACCAAAGATTTATTTAGTCTTCCACCAATGACAATTAGTTGCCCGTTGCTAAGCAATGTAAGGCAGTGATGATGTACTGCAGTCAAAAGCAGTCCTGGAATGTCTCTCGTCCAATCACAATATGTGTTTGGAACTAAATATTGTATAGCAACTCATTATAGTACATGCCAACTGAGAGGCAAAACATACATTTTAGTCGACAGTCAGTCATCCTTACCTGCAATGCCACGGATCTCTGGCAGACACATCATGATTTCGGGGAAGCGTTTAGGCTGGTGGGGGTACTTGTACTCCGCGTAGTCCTGACACACGTACCAGTAGCGCTTGTTTAGCTGCTCAAGCTGGGAGACGTTGCTCAGGCCTCTGATATCTGTGGAGGGGACAAAATGACGAGAGAATGTGATGAGGGAATACACACCACTAATGATTCTTAGAAGTGTGATTCTGTTGAACAATGGACAAAGTTGGTTAGCGGGAAGCAAAAGTTGTGATTGGAAGATCAAGAAAAGAGGGCAGGGCTTTGAGATAGGTCAATTGGCTTGGTTACCTTGGTTGAGGAAGTTGATGGCTTTCATGCAGGCGTACTCCTCGTTGCTGACCTTCAACTGGTGGAACTTGCTGAACAGATATATCAACCTCTCCATCACGTCCATGCCGTCCTCGCTGAACCTGAGAGAGTGCAACCAGTAGTGGAAGAAGTACACAGTTCCGTTACTTGAGTAAAAGTAGAAATACCCAGATAAAATAGTACTCTGGTAAAAGTAAAAGTCCTCCATTCAAAAATCTGCTTAATTAAAAGTTGAGAAGTATTTGGTATTGAATGTACTTAAGTATCAAAAGTAAACGTATGCACATGATATTTGTGTATTCCAGTGCTTGGGAGCATTCAAGCCTCGAACCATTGACCTCTAAAGGAAATAAAAAAAAACTTCAGCTGAATTACTAAATGTACATAATCTGCATACATTTTTGCCATGTTTTGTATGCTAAATATATTTCTTAAAAGTAACTAACTAACTGATAGGAGTAAAAAGTACAATATTTCCTTTGATTGTGGAGTAAAAGTACAAAGTTCCCTCAAATGAAACATAACATTTTCACTACGACAAACTTCACGTAACTTCAAGTAATAAACTTGTAACAAGTACTCTTTTAAAACATAAGAACCACACAAAACTGTTGAGTGAATCATCGTCTACACTTAAAACCACAGTGACAAAAGGGAGTAGTACATCAAAGGGAGAAGTAAAATTCCCCAAGAGTTCATTATCTAGGTTCCTATGGTAGAATGAGGAGGAAGAGAGGAAGAGAAAAAGAGGATTATGTCTATGATCTATTCAGAGTGATTAAATGCTGTTCAGCTTAACATCCATCTTGCTGACCAAACCGTTCCTTCCAGCTTTCAGAAGCAGGGACTTAAAGATAGATCCAAAGCAAGTAACTCCACTCATCAATCTCAATGCTTGTCTCCCTGGCTCTAGGATCTCTTAATCACTCTCACTGCAGAGGCTCTGGAGTCCACATCGGTTAGTGTCTGCCACTGTAAATCAGGTATGAACTCCTAAAAATTGCTAAACTGCAGGCAAATGGACCAAAGCAACAAGGTAGCACTATAAATCATATAAAATTTTTTGACAAAATGTGTCCTGAGGTTAGATCATTCAGGTCTGATTTACACAGAGGTGAACCCCCTAAACACTACTCTACCTAGCGTGGGGCAGACAGGTATTTCAGGGGCCAGACGGTGCTAGCCACAGCTCTGTCCTACCAAGTCCTCCCCTTCACGGACCAGATAACTGGAGCTCCTCCAAAAACAATACAAACCACTGTGATAGACGAAATACCCCCCTTGAAGATATTGAACCCACGGAGTGGAACGCCTCGCCTTTGTCTGAGGAGAATGTTGTTGCAGTGAGGAGCACAACTCAACTCATGACACCCTCCTTTTAGTGAAATATTAAGTGGACAAGACCCCACGAGACCCTGCTTTAGTGTTTTATAACTCGTATACAGTAATGACTACTGACCTTAACCAAGGGGGTCAGAGGCAGACTGAGTCACTCTATCACAGCGTAATGCAAGCGTTTTCCTTTTATCTTCCCATTCAGGTTGAATTGCTATTAGTATTCGATTACGTCACGGCAGACGTGTGGATAGGCAAACGACAAGTGATTGTAATCAAATATTGGTGATGTCACTGAATGACAGCCATGACCACTGAGCTGCGTTGATGGCATTGCGCTGTATTTGTAGGAAACGAGTGACACGTCATGGAGAAGACAAAAAAAACATGGACGTCTCCGCTAATGAAACTGATCCGCCGAAGCCCCTCCCCTCCCTCTCCACCTCATATCGCTACTCACCCTTGCAGCTCGTTGTCCGAGGGCGTGTACTTGGCAGTGACGTCGGCCAGGTCTCCAAAGATCTGCGCGCTGTAGATTGTGAGGCAGGAGAGCAGGATGAGCTCCTGCCAGGTGGAGCTGAGCAGGCAGGTGTAGTCTTCGATGGAGAGCTCGCAGAAGAACGGCAGCTTCTTGATCCACGAGATCTGTCGAAACAGCAGCTCGTCCGCCAGGCGACACAGCAGGGCAAAGAGCTCCACCTGGGTCACCTTGTACCTGGGACACAGGAGAGGGAGAGAGACGTACAGAGTGAATATTGGTTTAAAATGTCTCCCATCGTGATTGGAGCACAGTGGTAGACATTACATTACCCATACATATCAGTGAGGGGAGTTGAGAAATATACGTATAGTTGTAAATTGTTGAGGAAGCCATTCTAAAGTGTAGCATTTGGATGGTTTGGTGTCTAATGTTAAGAGCTCACTCTGTAAATGTAAACAAAAGGATAGCTCTCCCACTGAACACAAAACATGGGATAGGAGACTTTTCTTCTTTTACACTCAAAACTATTGCGTGAGCCTTTGATGGGATGATGCCGTTTGTAAACGCTTTAGTGCCAGCATTATGGTTTAACGTGCACCAGCGATTCCTCGCTTGTTTGCCTTATCTATTCCACTAGGTAGCATCTATTCCACCAGGGGCACTTGTTAAAGGTAACAAGCATGTCTGGGGAAACGGTGGTGTGCATGACACCCACTTTATCTGGTGACTGTTTACTTACTGCAGCAGATGTGTGTGTTGGCCTGACCAGATGATGTTGCTGTTGTTGTTTTTGTGTTTTTCTTGCTTTAATGTTTTTTTGGGGATTTCTATCAGTAGGCCAAGGTGTTCATCAAGATGCATTTGATTATTTGGAACAATCGCTTAAGAGCAAAATATGACACTATAAAGGAATTGGCTGTTGCAGTTCTAATAAACAGATAGATAGCACTAGTTAAATCATAACAACAGTAAAACTGATCTGTATTTTTAGGTATTTTATTTTAGCAATTTATATGGCCTAGAACAATTCTGGATTGGGGCTTTGAACAACTCACCCATCTTCTATAAGCATGGGGGTGGCCAGTGGGGCCAGGTCCTCTGCCGCCACTAGCTGCAGCACCATCGGATGGGACTGTGGGTAGAGGCTGCGGGGCTGGGGGGCCAGCAGGCCCGACTGTGTGGCGTAGCTGAAGAGGTGCGGCATGAGCTGGTAGGGTGCGGACATGGATGTGTTGATGTACTGGTCCCTGAGAGCAGATGTGTAGCCGTTCATCTCCACAGAGCGACTGGAAATACAGGGATACAGGTCAAAGGTTAGATACAGTAGAGATGATGAATCTGGTGTTGCACTGTGTGACTGAGGACGCAATGGAGCAAATACACACATACACACACAAATATATACACACAAATGATGCAACCAACCAACCAACCAACTAACAAAACCACAGAACCCAGTAATTACAGAGCTGCTCCATCCTTCCAAGCACCTAAGAATACTATAGACTCTTTCCTGTTAACTGTCCCTACAACTGGGCCTGTAGTCCATTCCAATGCATGGAATACTTGACTAGAAGGGACTGATTACATTCTCCAAGTTTCACTGAAGGACTGATTTTTAGAGAGAGACACCACTTTCAGACAAAACGTCTCTATTCAGTTAATTTTGTGCCATTGACTGCATACCAAAGATTTGCTACCAAAGTATTGCGTTATCATTGCTCATTTCTGTTGAGATTGAACATGATAAAACAACTATTCCTCAACATAGCTATCATAGTCAGCTTTGCGTGGCAGCGGAGATAAAATCTGATGTTTACAGAGAGCAAGACTAAAATACATGCCGCCATGCTCGTACCTCTGCAATATTTGGCCTTGATGAGAACAGATAGACAATGCACTCGTCTCCATGTGGCGAAAAATAGCAGATTAGCGTGCTGGGTTCATTGTATTGGCATCGTTAAGTCTAAAAAGCAGCGCATATTCAGGCATTCTTCTGCTGATGAATGTCTTAACCAAGTCTGGGTGAGCTGGGAATGCGGTGTTAGGCTGTCAGGGCCACCTCATTATCTCACTAATGGAGGGGATTGGCAGAGCTGCCTGGCTGAGGAGCGAGACGAGGTGGGACGAGGAACTCACTTGGACGACAGGGTGGACGCAGGCGACGGCTGGTTGCCCTCCTGGTTGCTCGGGGAGCTGTGGTTACTGTC
This sequence comes from Notolepis coatsorum, assembly GCF_963971535.1. Classification (NCBI taxonomy): domain Eukaryota; kingdom Metazoa; phylum Chordata; class Actinopteri; order Aulopiformes; family Paralepididae; genus Notolepis; species Notolepis coatsorum. Next base: position 155,152,066 of record NC_140165.1, on the reverse strand, counting down.
CCCGTTGTTGCCCCAGGTGTGCTCCGGGGCCTCCTCCTTGAACTCCTGCCCCGACATGATCCTCTCGATCTCGTCCTCTGTGATCTAAGGGAGAGATAGATAAGACAGACAGACGTTTCAGTAGTGAGTTAATGTACGCGTAAAAAAATAAATCCCTCAAATACCAGATTAAGACACAAACACATTGACGAACACCATAGAAAATTGGGTTCTGAGATTTGGTTTAAAAAAATTATCTCACTACAATGAAAATGGCCACTATGGGGACTGACACCATCGCACATGAATACAGCTGGGCTCCTTGGATCCACAACAGTCTCATCTTTCAAGTCATACTCAATGTATTCAATTCCAAGACTGTTTAGAGACCCCAGTATGCAGAAATAGTCATACACCGTTCTTCGAATAGATGAAAAGAACACATTTGCACTGCATGTAAAAAGCAGGATAGTTTCTACTAAAAACTGCATGGGATTAGCAAGTGTCTAAATGGGAGACGCGTATTCCATTCAGATATCTTGAGGCAAGAGGTCAAGGGACCCCTTTGAAAATGGCCATGCCATTCTTCCCCTCCCCTACCATGATTTAACCTAACTTTGTAGCATCATTTAGCTCCTTCCTATGGATTCCCAAGGTCGTCTAGTTTCATACGAAACCAGTATATTCACTCTAGCCCACTATAGCCTCTGAAAGACAGCAACGTCGGCCGAGATCGCCTGCGGGTGTCAGGGGGTTAAATTGCTACGTAAAATGGCTATGTAAATTGAAAGAGCAGTTCACTCATCATGACCAACATAAGAAGCCATTCCTGCATTAAGGTTTAGAGACAAATCTCTTAACGGCAAACATCTTCACTTTCTTTTTCTTTTTTTTGCAAAGGGGGAAAAACACTTTCTGTATCGTCTGAAACAGACCCCAACCCTGTCCTGAATGAACTGAAAGCTTTTAGTTGAAACAATGCACGTTGTAATTAGCCTGCAGGTTAACAGTTTCCCTGAAACCACTCGTACTCTACATATCCACTGTACATAATGAAGCAGAGACAGAAAAACATGGTGGCTCACTGATCTGGCTGAAGAATCTAAAGGTCTCTCTTCGTAAATTACTTGAAGAGCTGACCAGCCAATTAATTTAAAAGGTCATGAGGGGGGGGGGGGGGGGGGGGGGGGGGGTACATCACATATCTCTGTTCACAGGTAGTAGCATATTACACCAATTGTTCTTCTTGATTCCACATAGTTCATATCCTGAATGCATTTTCTAGTGACTTAACCAAGACTTATTCAGACTTGACACACGCAAGAGAAATAGTAATTAAAGGAGAGCAGTACATTTCAAAATGCACAATGAATACAGTAATTATTTACTTGAACAGGCCCGATGCTTTTGTTTCTCCCTCCCGGCATGCCATCCTCTCTGATTGCTGAGAAATGGAAGAAGAAGAAAAAAGCATTCAGTAAGAACTTGTAGCAAAGGAAATTAAGATGGTACTTTAACAAATGGCCTTCCCTTTGGGTTAGAGGTCAAACATTCTATTGTAGGAAAATATTTGAGTTAGTATCATAGCTCAACCTAGAGGCTGAACACCATCATCACGCCTCCCAAGTGTGATTTGCACGATCCGCCCAGCAGAGGGCACTGTGTAACCACAGAACTGAGGAGTAACAACAACCTCCTGTGAAACCCCCTTTGATAAAATGCAGACCAGAAGCTGCCGTCACAACTTGCATGTCACAAAATACATGTGTTGCTTTCATCTATAGTGGACACTTCGTAACTGTGTGTGCTGCTGACACCTGTACCGTGATACTGAATCCAGGGGCAGATTTGGCATGTGGGTGTGTTAAGCCTGGGAAGTATGGAAAACATGTAATATGTTATTCAGAAGGACCTGTTTCAGTATACGGGAGCATGTCTATGTTCCCCGGGTCCTATGTTCCCCGGGTCCTATGTTCCCCGGTAGCGATATAGTCAGACCACCAGCCCTGATTCCAAACTCGAACCTTAACCAACTTCGAAAGAGGGCCTAAGCTTAACCAGTTCGAAACAAGGGGGACATTAATAATTAATAAAATAATAAAAAATAATAAAATGTTCAATCAATCAATCGGGGAACATAGGACCCGGGGAACATAGGGATGACCCCCAGTATACCATGATATCTGCTTGGGTAAACTATGGAAAATGATCAGTGTGTAAGAAACCTGACATAATATAAGATTGTCATTCATAAAGAGAGAAGAAAATAAAAAGTATGGAAGGAAGCATACTAGGACCGCTACTGTTCCTAATTTATGCAAATGACATGTCGTCAGCTTGTGACTGCAACTTGTTCTTGTTCGTGGACGACTCAGCCCTGCTGGTCTCTGACAAGAACAAGTTACAGGTTAAAAAAACCCTCAGTTACAGTGGGTGACAATATTGTCACAAGGAAAGACGAAATTACATACCTATGTTCCATCCTAGAGGCAAATCTTTCCTGTGACAAAATGGCATCCAATGTAATCAAAAAAGTCAACCAACGAACTAGATTCTTGTACCGGATCTCCTCTCTGGTAAACAAGAATACCCTGAAGACTCTGGCAGGAGCACTCATTCAAGGGTACTACGACTATGCTTGCACCTCATGGTACCAAAGTACCTCAAAGGCACTAAAAACAAGATTACAAACATCACAAAACAAACTGGTCAGACTACTACTTGACCTTACTCCTAGAACCAACCTCACCCCTGCCCACTTTGACTACCTAGGATGGCTTAGAGTAGAAGACAGAGTACAGCAACTTGCAATGGGCCTGGTCTACAAGATACACTACACGACCAAGGTACCCATGTACATGTCAAAATACTTCCCAAAGGTCAGTGAATACCACGACCACAACACCAGAGGGAGCTCCACAAATCATGTTAAACCCAGATTCGGCTCAAACAAGGGACTAAACACGTTTCGCAATTATGCCACATCAATGTGGAACGCCCTACCCAAAGCTGTAAAGGAATGTGAATCACTACCCCACTTTCAAAACCACTCTCAAAAAACACCTACGGGAGACTGCAATTCGAAACTGGCCCCTGTAAATGTCCTAACCCAACCCCCTCCAATGTACAGTAAAATTTAGGGGTTCCCAAAGTCTGGGTCACGCCCCCGACTTTGGGAACCCCTAAATTTGCAGTCAGGCCACTGAACTTAGAAGCAGGCCAGGACAGTGTTTCTAGTTGCAGCAGCGCAATAGTTAGAGATAACCTAAGGCCCTGTCCACATGAGCGCTGGATTTAATATAACCATGATTGTATGTGCGCAGATGCACTGTTCGGCCACACACAACCGGGGATTTGCTACACTGCAACCGCGGTCTTGAAAACCGGAGCCCATGGTGAAGTTTTGCGGTTTTGCAGTTGCGTGTGGGCATAGCAACCGAGGTTATTCCCAGTGTTTACAGCAGAGCTGTCGCAATTATTTCCCATGTTCACGGCAGACTGTCAAACAATAGCAAGTTAGCAACCGAGCGCGGGGTAGAGAGATTAGAGCAGAGCCAGCTACACCAGTGTTTACAGCAGAGCTGTCCCAAGTAGCGTTATATGAAAATGATTGTAACAAACTTTTGTTCGAAACGTATCGTCTGTGTTGAAGAGTGTTGTGATCGACTGATGTCTGTTGTCGCATTCCTGACCTGATGCTCAGAGTAAACATGTAGCTGCGACTAAACTAAACTCATGTGTTGTCAAGTTATTGTTATAAGGAACCCAGTCCAGACTGCATCCCCTTAACAATTGTTTGTATTGAGCCGTATTGTATTGTACCCATTCTGCAATGTGTTAAATAACGTTTGCATCCATTCATAGCGGTAACGTTACCACATTACGTTAGCATTTAAGCTATATACTATACATAGATATAGCCATTCACATTAGCATGTAGCTAACAACACCGGCGGTCTTTTGTGAGACTAAACTATCCGCTCGTGGTGGTAAATTGTGTTGCTGATGGTTTTGTTTCATCAACAAATGAGAGGCAGAACACACAGTGAATGTATCCGTTTGTTTATTGTACTTTTATTGCAGTTTCTTTCTTTGCTGAAAATATATGTTCCGTTGGCAAAATGATGTAAACAGGAAGTTTAGTGAGCGTTCAACCTTTTCTGATTGGTTGAAATGGCCTTCATGTCTGTACAACATCGCCGCCTACTGTTTTGGCATTGTACTACATGTATCGGTTGCTGGTTTTTCCAACCTGCCGTGGGTACGCAATTATATGCGGTTGTTCACCTGTGTGGACAGAGGTTTATTTTTTTCAAACTTCGGTTACATTAAATCCAGCGCTCGTGTGGACAGGGCCTAAGTGGGGAACAACCAGGAGATCACTGCAACTGGATCACTGGAGAACCATCTCTCTCTCTCTCTCTCTCTCTCTCTCTCTCTCTCTCTCTCTCTCTCTCTCTCTCTCTCTCTCTCTCTCTCTCTCTCTCTCTCTCTCTCTCTCTCTCTTGCTCTCACACACACACACAAAAGGAGCTGCATGTGATTGGTGGAGGCGGGACCCTTACAAAAAACTGTTGTTGCTAATCATTGACACATGCTAGCCTGTAATAATCCCCCCCAGAAAAATCTACTTTGCATTTGATATATTGCAAATATATGCCATCACACACACTGGCATTTAAAGGGTTAGAATTATAAAATGTATATGTGGTGTTATGATCAGGGCTGAAGTTGAATAAAAGATTGTATTATTTTCAATCTGACATTACAAAGAAACTGAAAAAAATCCATCAAAATCAGTGTTGTTGCTAATCATACATATGCCAGCTTGTTTTTTAACAATAATTTGTGATGCCATCACAAACACTGCCATTTAAAGGGTACAAATAAAAAAAATCCTGCACCAGAATGCAGGAAATGAAGTCTTTGAAACGAGAAATGTCCTGGTGGGGGACCCCCAGACCCCCTGCTTAAAAAGTGGCGTGACTGGGGCTATATTTTGCACTATATTTCCTGGCCTGAATGATTTCCCCAGTCCGGCCCTGGTTAAAAGCCTCCAATGCTTATTAGTGTGTGTGCGTTTGAACGTGTGCATGTTTCAACCATACATTTCCATTCATAAAAAAATAAAATAAACTTTTTTTTGTAGTTTTTTTTACCTCCTATAATAGTGGGGGTCGCGGCCTATTTTTGGGTTGCGGCCTGAAAAGTTTGGGAACCCCTGAGTAAATGACCTAACCCAAGAATACACGAGACCCTCCTCTTGGAACCAAGTATGGTTTCGTCGATATTCCAATGTACAGTTTTGCTTGTACAGTTGTACAAGTTCAGCAATACAGCAATTTGCGTAATTTTCGTTGTCATGAAATAGAAATTTTAGTAAGTTAAGTTTACCTCAGAAAATAGGGGGGGGCACGCAGTGATGAAGCTTGAGTAGGGCCCCCAATGTGCCAGGTCCGGCCCTGTGTGTGCGTGTGTGTGGTCATATGATTGAAAGAGATTCTCACTCTGAAATGCCCTGTTTAGCCCATCTCCTCACCTTTGCGGTTCATCCCCATCTGTAGACACTTGAGCAGGCGGCAGTACTGGCAGCGGTTGCGCTGCTTGCGCGACATCTCGCAGTTCTTGTCGCGGCTGCAGCGGTACACGCGCTTGTTGCAGATGCTGCGCTTGAAGAAGCCCTTGCAGCCCTCGCAGGAGATGATGCCATAGTGCAGGCCTGTGGCGCGGTCTCCACAGATAAGGCAGGTGCGCTGGTCAGCCGGATCATCTGGAAACACAAGAGGAGGAAGGAGGGTGTCTCAGTCGAAAGCCTGGCGTGGTGTTGATGTCTGTGGTGAATCAGCAGAAAACTATTGACTGAAGAAGTGAGCAAATAGCTTGCTACGGATACAACTTGTTTTTTTAAGTGAGGAAAGTTTTTCAGGGAGTTAAAGCTGCACTATGTAAGATTGCCGCCCTGTGGCTGTAAGAGGCAACTGCACCTTTAGTCTTTTGTGGATTTCATGGCACTAGTTGTGCCCCGACCAGGAGAGCTCTGGGCTGAATATTTCTTTGTGAAAAAGTTACATAATTCAGTCCTTTTGACACGTGGGTTCCAAGTGAATCTTGCCTCGGTGCAAAAATAAAGGCAAGTCAATAGAGTCTAAAAAGGAGGAAATGGAATTATCTTCAGATACTGTGTTTATATGGTGTTAAAGATATATTTTCAGATACACTGGAAGCCTATGGCAATGGTGAAGCGGCAGACACATTTATCAGTAATGTAAAATATTATGAAAGGGAAAAAAAATTGCAGCAAGGCAAGAATGACTGTGAGACAAGAATGAAAGCTCCGGTCGTTTAATAAAATGATTGTGTGAGCTCTTACAGTGAGGCTTAAAACACCCAGAAGAATAAAGCTCATTTGAGTGTGAGAACTCAACTTAGCATTTTATGGCTCCACAAAGCTAGTGTCCTTCCTAGTCGTCTATAGCCGCCCCAGAATTTACATCCAGGTGACGCCGCCACACATCCAAGGGTTCACACATCTAGCTTCAGGAGAGAGTGGTGTATGTTGAAAATACTGTATGTTGAATAATAGACTGTCCTTTGAGCACAAGAATATCATATATGGACTCTTTAAAATGGGTGGCGTTCCCCTCTTAAGTGTTCACCTAATAAACCAAGGAATTCTAAGACAGGCTTAGGTATAACAGGCATTGTGTTATAAAAAAAAAAAAAAAAAAAAAAAAGTAGCAGAGCACAGAGACTGCAGACATCTTTGTATGTTTTATTCAGCAGGTCTGATGGGGAGAAAGGAGCTGGGCTAAAATGACACAAGTGATTTATTTACAGGCTCTCCTTTCTCTGTTGCTGAACAATGACAGCATCCAATCAACCCTTAATGAGAGTGACTACTCCCGATAGTGCCACTGTGAAAACTGTCTCACTTCGTTACACAATGAAAAGCTAGCCTTGTACCCCATACGCTGCACACTAGGCACTCGCTTCAATCATTAACCTGGTTTCCTAAAAAGGCGAAATATTTTTGCTGCATATTTAAAAATGTGAAAAGTTGTAAAGGCGTGGGGTAAGTTGAGGGCGGTAATTTGGAACACATGTTTTGGGATATTTGGGGGCTTGGATGGAAGGCAGCCTCGCAGCAAGGAAGTCATATGGAACAGGATGTCCCAAAATGAAGTATGGGCAAAAATAGTAGGTTAAATTACACAGTGCTCTGAGTTTAAGGTTAGCGGGCAGCTATACCAACATGTGCTGACCATAAGAGAACACGATAGAAACAACAGTAAAGACAAGATACCTACAGAAACAAGCTCCACCAAAAGCCCCTCAAACCATGTGGTGAATGATGTGTGAGTGCATGTGCGTGCGCGTGTACAGCAGGATGGAGAGAGGATCAAAGAAAGATGTATTCTATTGAAGACTTTTATGTGAACTTCTGATATTCTCAGTAACTTTGTTAATCACCAAGGTAACCTCAAAAGTCTGCAAAGCAGCAAACTGTTAAGACAGCAATTGGAGAAAGCAGTCGGAGATCTTCGCTTAATCCTCCATCTACCTCTAGGCGACATAATACAACTCACTACTAAAGCCGAGAATTAGACTGAGCACTTTATTCTCTGCTGTCCACCATATTAAGTGTTATCAGACACACGTGCAGGCACATACACACATGCAAATGAAAGGCACACATACACACCCATGCAGGCAAGCACACACACACACACACACGCACGCACGCACGCACACACACACACACACACACACACACACACACACACACACACACACACACACACACACACACACACACACACACACACACACACACACACACACACACACACACACACACACACACACACACACACACACACACACACACACACACACACACACACACACACACACACACACACACACACACACACACACACACACACACACACACACACACACACACACACACACACACACACACACACACACACACACACACACACACACACACACACACACACACACACACACACACACACACACACACACACACACACACACACACACACACCAATCAGCCCTCTGCACCATCCCCCATCCTAAAAGCCACAGAGAGCAGATGGGTTGGACTCCATGGTTACAGTGAAAAGCCTGGCTCCAGTTGGAATGTGGCCGTGCACTGATCTGTATCCAGCAGCTCACTGGGTTCAAACATTAAAGGACTAGATAACACACACAGCTCCCAGCACTCTCAGACACTTGCTTTCCTAATTATGATATCGGCTAACAAGGTCACACATCCATCTCTCTGTTGGTCAAATGGGCAATTACATTTGGATTCTGTGATCCCCCCTGTATCCTATTATCTGCTGCAAAGGAAAGGGTGTGTTTCATGAAGAGGGATCAAAATAATGTCACGTGAACCACAGCAGTGAGTGTGAGTGACTCACAAAAACACAATAAACACAAAACATAAATATGGGACTTGATGTAGAGACTATGTGCGGTCTACAGCCTCGCTCTCTCCTCGTCTATTCACACACTATTCTTATCTCCAATCTCTTGAGATGCGGTACTAGCAACTATTAAGAGATCAGTATTGTACTGACAGTATTATCTTGGCCAGAGTTGACCAACACAGCACTGCTGGGTGTCAGGCTACCGGTCTCTGACATATCTCCTGTCCAGGAGGTTAGTTAATGCTACCTGCTGAGCCTGAGGCTTAACCTGGTCATCTGATTATAGCGTAAGACGCTTGGGTAATACAGCAACCTGCACTTCACATAGCCATGACCTTTCCCCTCCTATGGGATTCACCTGGATTCACCGGGATTCACCACAGACGCAAAGCAGTCCGAAGACATATTTACCAGAAAGGGTATGAAGCTTCAGAATTCAGCTGCTAAATTGTCAAACATATGGGCAATGACATCTACAATGGCATTTACTTGGAACACTATCAATCGCAATTAGGAAACATTATCATCCCAACACAAATAACTAAAAAGAGGTAACATTTTGGCCATAAACAGGCCACACTGACACAATATTTTATATTCAAATGAGCTGGAATAAGCCGCTGTGTGTCTATAATTTGAGGCTTACCTCATCAGAAGCGTGTGAGTGAGATGAGAGAGGTTCTATCTCTCTGTTAAGCCTCCAGAGAGTGGGCTTTCATACAGGGTTATGAGGTTCATGTACTAAAGGTAATTAGAAGGGGGAAGGAATGCTTGGGATAAAACCTCTCGCAGATATAATGAATGGTGAATTGAAGACTTCTAAAGCACCAAAGAGAGATTACCATTAAAATAGTAAGGGGGGGGGGGTAAGTTTGCTTCCCCTTGGGGGTATAGCCATATACTGTACAGAGACAATAGTTGTCACACTCTGATCTCACCATGGGATAAAAAAATTAACTATTTTAGTCATTAACTTTATATACCGAAGAGGTGGTCAGAGAGGAACACTTTACCAGTGAATGCCGAATGAAGGAACATTCTTAACAACCTATATATATTTCCTCTAGTGACTTCATCAGAGGGGATAATCATGGAGTGAACTACCAATCGTGTAGTGAACTATCATATATTCAATTTGTTCATAAATGGCAAATAATGTGTGTGGTGTACGTGACACCTTTTGATTTTTCTTTCGAACAAACTATGCTGTCACACGCTAGCTAGACTAATGTTACCACAAAAAGCTACAAGTTGGGGCCCTCTTTCCAACCATGCGTTTTCGAGTGACTTGCACAAGCCTGATTAGAATGAGCTTGAGGCAGGGGCATAGAGAGCAAATGCCACCATGTCTCTGAGGGTCGGATCAGAGCAGATTCGCCTGGAGTCTAAGAGCTTTTCCAGCTATTAAGCCCCAGTATGGAACAGAATGACATATCCGCTAAGCCTGGAAGAGAGACTAACTCTACACTTCCATCTCAACTAGGAGAAGAATAGTTGAGATGGAGTAGCGTTGCTGTCATCCTTGCACTTTCAGCCCAATTTTATTGTGCTGTAGCTTGTGAGACGCTATAGCATAATGGAAGCATATTGATCACTGATTCTCTTTTAAGTTACTTTATTGTGAGCACCACAGCTTCACAGCAGATGTGAAGCCGCATGGAAGGATCTGACTGTCTTGAGATCAAATAAATCACACTATGGATCCTCTCCTCTGCAGGGCCATTTGTCTGCCGGGCTTGTGGCACATGTGGCCATTGAGAGAAAGCATTAGAACCATATTATTTCACTGGCCACCCTGCGTGAAACGCGTGACTTCCTTCAACAAGGGGAAAAAACACAATGACTGTTAGTTTCCTTCATTCGCGCCGCCAGGGGCTTATTTGTCGAATCTATCACCCTCTCTTTCAAGTGCATGGGCACCATATAAACAGCCGGCTTCACACCTTCACACACTTGATCTCAAAGAGGTTTACGTCATTCTGACTCCACCTCCCCTATAGAGAGAGCCGGTCCGGTCCAGCAGGCTACAGTTCTGTGTCTGTACAGGTCTCTGGTTCTGGTGTGCCCCTTCCCCCCACCCCTGTCTCTGTGTGATTCTGGTGTGCCCCTTCCCCCCACCCCTGTCTCCCATGCCCAATTTGTCCTGTGTCATGTGACAGGGGTGATAAATCCCACAAGCCTTTGCTTCATCTTGAACTCTCCTATCCAGCCTGGGTGCTGAAGCCCAGGGCCCTATGCCCCCCACCCACCCACCCCCTCTCTCCCCTCCCCTCCCTTCCTCCCCCCCTCCCCCAGCCCTCCCCTTGGGCCCATTAAAGCCTGCATTGTTTCCCAGGGGTCAGGCTGGGTTTCATTCCAAACTTTAACGCAAACCAGGAAATGCAACTCAAGGCATTTTAAGCCCCAGTCAATGGCAAAGACAAACAACACGCCTGTTTCCCACCACACTCTAAATATGGCCCACGCAAATATCCACAGCTACATGACTAAATGAGCGAGATACACAGTGCCCAATGTTTGGTTACAGTAATGTTAGCACAGTCAAAGCAGTGCAAATGGTCTAAAATAAGAAAATCAAGCTCTGACGTTAAAAAAAATAAATAAAAAATCAAACATGCAAATTACTTTTTTAAAGAAAAGGGGCACTATTACAATATAATATTATCAGGGTCATAGGGTACATTATAATGCGTTCAAAATTAAAGCCAAGTGACATAACCATGTGCATCCAGGTGGTTTACTGTTATCCAATATATCATTGGATATAGTTTTTTATTTAATTTGTAATTGTTATACCAATGTTTACCCAGAAAATTAAGATGTTTTAACACCTAAAGTAAAATATCCCTTTAACCCCATGGCTCTCTCTAAGCCCTATCATGCTGAGAACAGAGACATATAGTGGAAAAATCTCCCCCATTGTCCCTCTCCCTCCATCAGACAATGGTTGATGTATAGTGTAAAAGCAGCCTTTGAGTGGCTGACGGAGCGACAAGACCCCGGTGAAGGGGTTTTCAGTCAGGAGGTTTTGTCTTGAGGTTTTCCATCACAATCGTGCCCAGCTGAGAGAGAGAGAGAGAGAGAGAGAGAGAGAGAGAGAGAGAGAGAGAGAGGGGGTGGAGGAATCTGCTGTACTTTTCCGCTCTGAGCTTCCCTCCTCCTGTCCCCCCACCCCCCCCCCTCCTTGTATTTTTCCTCCCCCTGCAAACTCTATCTCTTCATTACCTGAGGGGACAACAACATTTCTCTCTCTCTCTCTCCCCAGTGAAGGTATAACGTGTACACGCACCTCACAGTCATCCAACAGGTTCACGGCCTCCGCAAGGGTAAAGGCATCTAAAGACCCTCTGGGCAACAAATACAACATTCCCAAAGAGTGTCTTCGTGTGTCTCTCTCTCTACTCTGTTATGCTAATCTCTAAACTCCCATGCAGTTGCAGATTGGGCTCATCCATATAACAATGGAAACCTGTTGACTTTGCTGACTGGATAAGATACGCCCACGCCTCCATGGGGGCAGCTCTGAGATCTGCTCATTAGCATTGAGTATTAACACCAAAGATACGAGCACATATTAATGTTGTGCTAATGTTAAACACTATTTTGTTCGATGTCTGTAGGTGTGGTTGGCAGGAGTTTGTTGTGTCATTATGACTTCTAAAATAAGCCAAATGCATTCAGCCTTTTCAAGTATTTTGATGATTATTATGCTCACTTTAATAATTCATTACATTTGGCCATCTAAAGAGTCATCCTGATCTTGTATACCATGGCATTTCAACAGATCTTTGATCCATATATTGGCATTTCATCAATGACGTGGTTGTTGTTTTCTTCTTCTCTGCAGTAAAGCCCAATGACGAGAAGCTATAGTTCAAGTTATATTAGCATTATATCCATACATATGTCATTGGCGATAACAGGAGGTTTACAATTCAACGCAAAAGCTCTCTCTCTCACAAATCTATTCTCATACAAGAACCACTGCCTGGCAGCTGTATAATAGCCTATTGGAAGCCATACATGCAACTATCAGGTTCAATCAACTAGACTTCCCTAATAGACTTCTTATAAGATAAGAATCATGGTGGTATGTAATGTTCCATAATACGTTGCTATTTGTTGTTTGTTTTGTTTTGTTTTTAAACGTGAAACTACTGCTAAAAGAGCGAGGAACCCATTCTTTTTAGCTGGCTTGTTAATGTCAAGCATAAGCAGTCAGCACAACCTGATATGAACCATGTGGTGGGTTTTACAGCACATGCTTTGTAATACAGGGCCATATAAAAGTTGAGTTTACCCCTGTATTCCTGGGGGGTTCCTAGAGACAGACCCAGCAGTCTCACTCCTACTACTAATGTTTCCCATGACTTATATTCTGGGAAACATAGAAAACACAGAAAAGACCCGACCAACTCTGCTCAGTCAAAATTACTTAATAGGCTAATCATCTCTAGTTAAATGGATTCCCATCACTGGCAGTGAAACAATTGTGTTTTGGGGAGAGGGGGCTTCTTCATCGACTAACAGTCAAGGACTTTGTCGATTAATCAATTAGTTGATTTACCAGAGATGTGCCTATAATTTAAAGAAAAGAATATATGAAAAAAAAAAAAAAAAAAAAACACAACAATTGACTAATCAATTAACAAAATATTGGTGGACAAGACCATCAGCATCATCATAAGACCAACCAACTATGAGGGGACAGCCCTAGAAAAAAAGCTATCTAAAATAATTATCATTCTAAAAATCATAAAGACAAAAATGATTAGGGCTAGAAAGATATATCGGTCAGCCAATATTATCCTTTTAAGGATATCAGAAAAAGTGTCATCGGTGTGCATGTTTTTGGTCTAATGGAACATGCCTTGACATGTTGATATGTCTGATATTATGTCCATTTTCATACAGACTTGAAGTGTATCGGCAGACATGTCCATTATCGGAAATATCGAAATCACAGCCAAAAATATTTTGTTGGCTTAGCTATACATTGTATCAGATTAGTTCATTTCTGTATGAGTGTGTGTGCGTGCATGTGTATGTGTGTGCACATGCTAGGGGCTGGGTGCAGACAAGTTGAAATAACACACCGTTTGAAGACAAAGGTCTAAAACATGATAGATAGATTCGATATTTTGGAACAGGATATGTGTATATTTTGACTTGGTTAGGTCAGGACTACGGGGAGATGTATATATTTTGGCTTGGTTAGGTCAGGATTAAGATGATATGTATATATTTTGGCTTGGTTAGGTCAGGACTAAGGGGATACGTATATAGTTTGGCTTGGTTAGCTCAGGATTAAGGGGATATGTATATATTTTGGCTTGGTTATGTCAGGACTAAGATGATATGTATATATTTTGGCTTGGTTATGTCAGGACTAAGGGGATATGTATATATTTTGGCTTGGTTAGGTCAGGACTATGGGGATATGTATATATTTTGGCTTGGTTAGGTCAGGATTAAGGGGATATATATATATATTCTCCCAGTGAAATTAGGAAAAGGGCCATTCAAGACTCTATATGCTAGCTTTGTCACCGGCTATTTATAGACCAGCATTACAGTCACTAGAGTCCCTGACCTCCCTCCTCTGGTATTGATCTTCACATCGCTTCTACCCCTGCATCCACACACAACAACAACAGCAACAAAAACAACCTCAATCTGTGTCTCTCCTTTTCTCTCTCTCTCCCCCATGTGTCGTTCTTTGTCTCTCATTCTATGTCTCCATCTCTCTCACACACACACGCAAACCACACACACATTCCCCCTACAAAGAAAGAGATGAAAAGGTTCTTCCTGCTCGGAGACATGGTAGCGTTGCGCTGAGCGTCAGGGAGGAGAGAGAGGTGTCACTGGCTGCTTACACATGATGAAGTTAACCCTGTCTCTCCTGGAACACAACCCACTAACATGGCTGCTTTACTAGGGATTAACATGGGGGAGGGGAGAAATACAGCATGGTTCCACAACAAGCTATAGACTAAAATCCTCAAAAGAGAGTCTAACATGGAGGGGAGGATTTGAGAAATATTATTCCTTTGGTAATGTGGCAACGCTTTGGGAATGTCCTGAATGTCTGTACTGAGTATATGGGAGATTAGTTATTGAGTATGTTGACTGGTAAACTGTGATGACAAACATGTTGCTGAGAAGATCTCTATAAAAAACATTCAGTATTGAGAGCAATTTGGCTGTTCTCAGCTGTGCCATGTGGAATATCTTCCACTACAAATGACAAATACCTACAAATATTAGATTTTACTCAAAATCTGTCACCTATGAAGACAGTTCAAGTTAGTAACCAATTGAAGCAACAAAAGGTCCAAAACACAAGCAAAGTGGGGAGCGTAATCAAGCATAGTTCAAGAAAAAATCATTCATTTAACAAAATAAAATCCCATATTTGAGGAATCATTCTCCAATTAAAATACACTTTAATGTCCCTCATGCTTCAGTGGTACAGTAAAATAAGAGAAAATGCTAAAATGGCATTAATTCTCAAATGCCAGTAGAATACTCCCAGGTTGGAGCAAGTGTTGATCCATGCAAGCCTGGCCCAAGGGGGTTACCGCTGACCAGTAGAGTAATCCTAACTGCCCCTCCATCATATAAACACTGCTGACGCGGTACAAACCCTTTTCCAGATGGGACACAGTCAGCCACATACCGAAGATCAATACATACGGAGCCACATTCACAATGATTCACAACAGCACTTGGACAGGCACGCTGATACGTCAAAATACTCCACCATATGTAAATCTAAACAAAACACTTGGAAAACCGCCATTGACTGAGAATGGTTTGAATAGCTCAAATGCCGGTATTCATTAAGTAAGGGGCTGAAAACGATTAAAGAATCTCAACCTCACCAATAATAACAACAAAAGTGATCTTGAAAACCACAAGGACATGCCTTTTCAAATATTGTTAGTATCTAAAGAACATGTGCACCATTATTTTCTATTCCAACTGCACAATGAAGTCTTTAAGTCCTCAAACCACTTGTTTCTTTTTTATCTATCCAAAATTATTGTTTGTAAAAGTGCCCCCTCATAGTCGATTAGACGATTAATCGGTCGGTTTGGTCTTAAGTAAACCGAGACTTTGTTAGTTAGATTTCTATGCTTTTTTCCCATGTTATTTCCTGAAGAAATTATAAGCACATGATATCTCTGGTAAGTAATTACATTTAAAGAGGTTCTTCAACAATTTTGCCTGAGGAAAACTCTAAATCGTACAGATTTGTCAATGAAATCAACTAATTGATTAGTCTGACAAATCCAATGACTATTAGTCCACTAAGATTTTTTTTCAGCGAGGTCGGTCCTAACAGGTTTAAAATAATGGTTTGGGGGAAAAAACAATGCTGACTCTGCATTTTCAGACCTACTGTTACTATGACAATGCAACCAATCCTCTTTCATTCACACATGCTCAGGGTGAGGTAAAGTATAGGGCAATTAAAAGACCCAACCCCCTTTTTTGCTCTCCCATCCTGCCTTACCTTCCCATGTATCCATTTCATGCTTCTCTCTGCCTGGCCGCCATTCATGCATGGACTGACTCCGCTAAAGAAAAGCCACAGGGCCAGGGAGCCTTGGCCTCATGATTCCACCCTTTTTCTTTTGCTCTCTCTTCCTCTTTCTCTCTCCAACAACCTCCTCCCTCCACAGCCTGCCTGCCTCTCTTTGCTGCCTGGAGCACAGCAGCACCACTGGTCACTTTGCTGCCTGGTCACATGACCGCAGAGTTCAAGCCCTAGGGTCACGGCTTGGCTTGAGGTCCAATGACGGCTAGGGGTTATCTGAGTGGAACTGATAGTCCTATTTTCTCTGCTGTTCAACAATGCTCACCCTACCCCCCCCCTCCCAAATTAGCCCTCCCCCGCCTCTCTCCCTGCCTCTGGCATTTCTAGGGAGGACCAAAGTGCACGTCCAAAGCATAAACACAGGTTCAAGCTGACAAAACACGCTGACATTAACTAACTGAATCACTTTGTCCAGTTGGAGAGAGTTAGAGCCCAAGTTCCACAGCTTTGCTTGATTAGGAAGTAAACACAGCACACTACCTGTAACCACATGTTTGATGGAAACCAAAGAAAATGTTAGGGTAAAAATATTCATCAGTTCTTCCAGGCTACTGTTTCAATCAATCAGCAACAATCAACCCATTTCCCACGTCCCCTAAAGGAACCAAAGCCCCAACAGCAACTGCCTTACCGTCCAGCCCATTATCTTCCTTTAACCCCTCCAGTGTCCTGGATAGGGGCCCATGTTGCGGGGTATCCAGTACTGCTGTTCTACTGTCCTGCTACTACCCCGCTGGGACCCTGAAGCACTGTGCTCTGCCCTCTGCCCTCCTCTCTAGAGGGGATCTTAGGTCCATACTACTAGTGGACAGGCTTGTCCTGTCCAACCAGCCAGGCCAACCCTCTCCAGAGCTCCACCCTTCCACTTGTTCACTCTCACAAGCCCCCTGGCCCAACCCCCATGTGAATGCTAATGACCCCAGCCCAGTAAGTCACATATAAGAAGCTTTTCACATTCAAACGCGACGGAAGAAGAATGTAAAGAGATAGCATACAAAGAATAGAATAGGAGAGAGAGAGAAACTTGAGATCCAATAAACAGTGGGTAAAGGTAGGATCCAAGGGGTAATGGTCAACCTTGGTGTCATATGTTTAAGGCTAGTAGTGGTTGAAATATGGTAGGACATGTGTAATCTATCGGTGTGATCAAAGTCAGTCTCGCCGTCTCCTAGATTACTTTACACTAATGCCATGAGTCTCCGTCCATATGTCACTGTGTCAAAGGCATGACCTGAGAAGGACCTTACTGGGGGGGTGTTGGATCTGCAGTCTATATACAGTATGCAGCATTCATCATAAGCATCCTACTTTACAATGCAGGGGGGATTAGGGAGTATCTTATTGCATTATTCATTCATTCATATACAGAGGGTGAATGAGTCCGTCAATGCTATTTTCTTCACATTCATGAAGACGCATATGAAAAAAGGGGCACTCTTGTCCTGATAACTTAAAATTATATGTCATACCTCTAGCGCCAAATGCCGGCTTTGTTGACATATTTTCAGTCTGAATGGCGTAACCTCAGCTTGTCGATACTAATAGGAAATCAAATCCCGGGTTGGGGGATTGGAGGGGGGGGGGGGCATGGGAGCTGACCATATGTCACCCTTGACCTTACCACCTTTCCTCCCATGTGGCGAAGATGAACAGCATAATCAGCCATGTTGCCTTTAACCTTGAAGTCAATGGAGCCTGGGACAGCACTGCAGCTCCAGTGCTTATCAGTGCGATAGAGACGTTATCAACGGTCTGGGACAGGCCCCCCGAGGCACAGGTCAGGTAGAGGCTATCTCCCAACGTGTCGCCTGGACGTCCCAGGCCATGGTAGAGCTGAACGCTGCCTGGGCAGAGGCCATAAAGTGCCTATGATTGGTGACACACCTCACTGGTGGCATAGCTACACTGATGGGAGTTCACAAGTCTTACACAAAGGGTTGAAATTATTATAGACACAGAGGGGAATGAAATAATAAAAATAAATGTTGCATTTGTCAAGACTCAATGTTTCTCATTTTGTAGATAGCTCGCAATCTTGACAACCAAAATTAGCATCGTCTTGATCACATGGGTGTCAAATTGATTGTCTTCACAACTTCACACAAATTGGAATGTGAATTACATTCCACACAAAGAAGCCTTCATACAGGCCTTTTGTTGTAATTTGAGTCAACTTCAAATTACCCTATTGTGAAAATGGCCTTTTCCTGTGTTTTGCATTTTTCTTTTACAGAATGAGGGGTTGTCCCAACACTCTCCCTCCTGAAACAAGCCATTCAGAATTGCAGGCACAATAGTTAATCATGTGCATGTATGTGCTTGTGAAAAGATTTTGGTAAAATGTGCTTGTACAAAATGCCGGCTCACTCATAATTATCTTCTCTTTTCTACCTAAAGTTGAACCTAAACTATGTTTCTGACAAAATTTTTGATATGCTATTGCTGGATCTTGAGTCATATTTGATCTGCAACGTCTAGTCTGATTTGTCTGAGTTTCGTTTGATCTGAATTTCATTCGGCGGTACAGACTCGTGCATCACTGCTAAACGGTGCACAAGACCGGAGAACAGGACTGAAAGAAAGAGGTATACAGGATGCTAGGATGGAACCTTTTTCGCTCTTTCATGAAAGTTTCATGAAAAAACGAAAGACATGTTTAGGGGACTTCGAAACTCTATATTAACTTTTAGTTGAAAAGGACTCAAATATGTCCCCTTAGCAGCCTCAACTCAGCCTTCCTTTTCTCTTTTTGTCATTCTGTTCTTGACCTTCCTCCTCCCAAGGCACAGCAGCAGGGGCCATTTAAACAAAGCAAAGTTGTTTGCAGAAATGCTAATTATCTAATGTCAATTTGAAAGAGCTTTTTTGCTAGTTTTTCCCCCAAACATTAGAGTAACAAAAGCCGCGTTTCCACTGAATGGTACCGGCTCAACTCGGCTTTACTTGCTTTTGGTACAGTTTTCCACAGCAGATAGAACCCCCACCCCCCACCCTGTCAATGTACTGTAGCTGGCGCCACCACATGAAACTGCCACACCCTAAACTAATTTCCTTGGTCGCCCCAACTGCTTCTTCTGGTCTACAGAACTTGTTTAATGCCATTATGAGCCTCACATTGTCGTTGATATACATGTATACACAAATAAAGAGTGGTGTGATTTCTGGCCAGAGCAGGCCTCTTGTTTCGCCAAATAGCGAACATTGGAAATACTTCACCTATAAGTACAACCCTGCTTAGCTTACACAATGTTGTTGTGAGTAAGACATTCACAGAAGAAAATAATTGTATTTGTGCACATTTTAGACGATTGGTCAGCGTCTAATACGATTTTCATGTGAGCATTTCCTGGTCTCTGTTTAAAAGTGACGATTCTCTCTGACCAATCACCTTTTGGTATCGCCTCAGCGCGCTTGGAATTTCGACGGAGGTGAAACCAATAAAAGTACCAGGTACCAGATACTATCCACAACTTTTACCCAATGGAAAACCGCCGGTACCATGTGGTGGAAAAGTGGCAAAATGGAAGTCTTTTGTTTGAACTCACCTCCCCCGGTCTGATAGCCCTCCACTTCTGAAACAAAGACTTTCAAGAAAAACAGGAATAGGCCACCACTCTTGGTCTTTGACCATTTTCAATACAGGCATATGATTGAGCCCTTTATACATAACAAACCCTGGCACTATTACATGCACATACAAAAATTCTCTTTGTCAAACCAGGGCCCTGGATGGTGAGCTGTAACGAGACCGACCAAGGATATGTGTGAGCCCATGGCTAAATAAATGTCAGTTGACCTCAAGTGTCCAACAGGATCCGAGGTCACGTCCACTCCTGCAGATTAGATTTACAATGATCCACATTGCGTTCCCCTGATGCGTTGGCTTTTTGGAACACTGATGACCAATAGATCAATGACACTGATCTTTCCCTGAACTTCCAGAGGGCATATAAAACCAAACTGCCTGGCCCACTGTCTAAGATAATGACCACTAAAATAACCACTCACCCTGGCCAACTTCGCCCAGCCATTCATCATCATCCTTTTAATTATTGACAGGTCAGATTTATCAATAAAATATTTTCCTCTTCTTCCATGTAACTAAATCCAATACATCTAGCTCTCATTTCTTTAATTTATATGGGAATTACACACATAAATACAGGAACGGACAGATACACAGATACATCATGGACAGACAAGACACATACACACATACAACAGCTATGTCCAGCTGGTCCATTAGTCCAGGGAGGTGAAAGCTACTAATTATTCATCAGTGTAATTCTAGCTGACACAGGTAATATAACTGGGGCTTTGTTAGAATGACTAATAGTGACAATATTATCTACATATTCCCTGCTTCCGACAACACAGATCAATACAATTAGTCTAGATGGAAACATAGGTCCCCCTGCATAGGGTGGATTTTCTTTCACCACCTGTTTTTTCTTAATCCTTGAAGTGTCTATTTTAAGATTCTGCCAGGTAACAGGTTGAAATAATGTCCCATGGGGTTTATTTTTAACCCTTTATTACACCTATCCTGAACCAAAACCTGAAAAAGAAAACAGGATAACTTTTGAACTTAATTCAAATTAAAACATTTTCACAAACACCCAAGGAATTCAGTACAATTGTTGTTTTTAAGATTCAAACACATCTTGTTTCTATTTCAGGACAGAAAAAGCTAAAAATGTTGAAAAAATTTATGTCACACAACTATATTTTCCCTTTTTACAAAAATGTAGTGCATTGGACGAGATACATTGTAGGTTAATATTGGAAATAATATTGTAATAAAGATAGTCTCCATGCAGTTATGCAATAAGAAAAATACATATATCCCAAAACTGAAGAAAAAATATTAAATAGCGTAACATTTGAAGTAAATAATGTTGTGGAATATATTATCATGTTCTTATAGATCTGTGTTGAGACATCATGTTATACAGAGTGACTTTCAGTATGACCAGCTTGACTGGTTAATGTGTGTATGTCTCTTTAAGAACACTCCGACATTCCCCCAGCCATAACTTCTTTGTTGTTGTTCCCAGTGACTGAGAACCATTTTTATTTACCTTCATCATCATATCTGATATTATGTTATGACTGACAACTGTGTATTTAACATATGTCTGAAACAGCGCTCTGGGTCAGTCTATGACCAGACGCTAATGTGTTAACATGTTGTCTCTGACTGTAGGCTGTCCTTTCATTTGTGGCCACGGTGAAATAAACTTTCTTATTATTATTAATAATGACTCAGAATGATTTGTAAACGGCTCATCGTTTAGTCCTTTAATATTTCCCATTACTAACGCCCTCGTATGAAACCCTCCACCTAGACTCCGTCTGGAGGAGGGATATACCAGACCTGGAAAGTGATTTTGATTGGCAAGAAGCCTGGGCAAATGTTCGACTCACATCAAGGAACCCGGACCATCAACAAATCAATCTTAACTATATTCACAGGACATACTTGACTCCTATAAGACTGAAAAAAATGGGTCTTATACAAGACTCCAAATGCTCCTTATGTACAAATGGGGACGAGGGGACATTTATGCACATGTACTGGGACTGCCCACCAGTTAAAATATTCTGGAAAGAGGTGACCCAGCAATTATCAAATCTCTTAACTTGGAATATACCTGTACACCCCTCTGTATTACTGCCGAATGATGTTTTTGAGTGTGCAGTACATCCACAGCTAAAGAGATTGGTTTTATCGGGTATCACAGTGGCTAAAAAGCTGAGAGCATCACGATGGTTCCAACCGGAAAAAAATTGCCGAAAGGTCTGGATTATTACATATCTCGATGTGATCTATCAAGAAATATCTACAGCAAGAATTTTGGGTCTCAATGAATCCAAAATGACATTGTGGTTAGAAGTGGTGGAGAAAATAAAAGCTAGCATATAATGGTAATGTCTGGTTAGGAGCGAGGGAAAATGGATGGATTATCCAATGGGGGGTCCGGGAGGGGGGGGTGCGAGCTAGAGCATATGTGTGTAGGTTTTTATATAACAGGTATTAAGGGTATATCCTATATAAGACAATTAACTAAAATGTGATTTCATTGGATGTGCACTGTCAACGAATGCTTGTATATCTTATCGTGTGTTTGTGTTTGTTTAAAAAATAATAAAAAAAATAAAAATAAAATACAAATATTTCCCATTACAATAACATTCAGAGACAAATGATACCCCATACAATTCTGACCCAAACAACTAATTGAAATGGGTATTTGTAAGATTCAAACATATCCCGACTCTATTTCAGGAAGAAAACAAGCAGAAATGGTTTAGATCACATCTATTTTTTTACATTTGTGAATAACCTTTAAGGTCCACTGTTGCAATAATTGCAACATCTATTTCAAACTGTAGTAGTACCTATTCCTGACTGAATTTAGACAAATACTAATATAGTAACAAGTTAAGACAGACCACATGCCAAGTCTCCCGCTGAGCCCCTATAGCTCTCTCTTTTGGAGCAATTTCAAGTAACAATTTTCCAAGTAAGTATTTGACCTGTAGTTTATTAGTTTCAGAGGACATTAGCTAGCATACCAACTATACTTTACCATACTTCCATACTATACAAACCATACTTCACCCCTCCAAAGATCATATGATGCCTCAATGTTCAAGAATCAAGAGGTTTATTTGTCACATACATACCAGGGCGACATGCGGGTGGCCATACCCGCATTGATTGTGCAAAACACAATAATAAAAATAGGCATGGAAAAAAAGAAAATAGGTAAGACACAAGATATGCATGATAAAAAAAAGACTCTTTAACTATGTATCTAAACTATACTATACAGTACCTCCTTCCTTTAAAGTGACTTTCCATTATTTAAAGTGACATTGTTGGAGCACTACATCTATCTCCTCTGCAGACGTTGAAGCCGCAGCTGCCTGCATTCAATGGGCCTCATTCACGAAGCGATATAAGAACAGAATTCGTTCTTAACTAGCATTTCTTCTTATTTTGTTCTTACCTGGGATTCAGCAATGTTTTCTTATTTTTACTTTTTTTTTGGCAAGACCAAATTCTAAGAGTGGTCGAGAGCACTCTTAACCAGATAAGAAATTCGTACCCAGATAATAATAATAAAAAAATTAAATAAAAAAAACGACCCCAAATACCAATTAAAAAATCCAGAACTTTTCAATTATTATTATTATTATAACTTATTGCATGCGTTCTGTCTGAAATGGATTATATATTGCTGTTAGAACAGTTAGATACTCTGGCCGCCCAGGCCATAAGCATAGAACGCATATTTAGAGATCGTCTATATCAGTGGTTCCCAAACTTCTTGTTTATGCGGACCACTAGATTGTTATCAAGAACATTTGCGGACCACCTCGTATGCAAACAGTAAAAATAAATAAATAAACAACTGACTTTGACCCTCTACCAGCATGACCAACCTCTATGATCCTCCTCTACCATGTCAGCATGACCAACCTCTCCATATACTGGTGATCCTCCTCTACCAGCATGACCAACCTCTCCACATACTGGTGATCCTCCTCTACCATGTCAGCATGACCAACCTCTATATTGATTGATTGATTTAAAATGTTATTAACAGATTGCAGAATGGGTACAATACAGTACAGCTCAATACACACAATTGTTGGGGATGCAGACAAGAGAAAGACTTTTGTCTTGTTTACATCAGGGTCCCCCATTTTCAATTCATCGTAACATATATGACATACAGATAGACAGTACTGTTACATCTAGACATTTATGACATACCAGATCTATAAATATACAGTACTGTTTATGAGTACTACAAAACGAGTCTAAAAAGAGAGTATATACATTTGAGGGCGAATAAACTGTACATTGGAGGAGGTTGGGTAGGTGGGGGGGGGGACTGTACATTGGAGGTGGTTGGGGGGGGGGTTGGGTAGGCGGGGGGGAAACTGTACATTGGAGGGTGTTCGGTTTGGACATTTACAGGGGCCAGTTTCGAATTGCAGTCTCCCGTAGGTGCTCTTTGAGAGTGGTTTTGAAGGTGGGTAGTGATTCACATTCCTTTACAGCTGTGGGTAGGGCGTTCCACATTGATGTGGCATAATTGCGAAACGTGTTTAGTCCCTTGTTTGAGCCTAATCTGGGTTTAACATGATTTGTGGAGCTCCCTCTGGTGTTGTGGTCGTGGTATTCACTGACCTTTGGGAAGTATTTCGACATGTACATGGGTACCTTAGTGGTGTAGTGTATCTTGTAGACCAGGCCCATTGCAAGTTGCTGTACTCTGTCGTCTACTCTAACCCATCCTAGGTTGTCAAAGTGGGCATGGGTGAGGTGGGTTCTAGGAGTAAGGTCAAGCAGTAGTCTGACCAGTTTGTTTTGTGATGTTTGTAATCTTGTTTTTAGCGCCTTTGAGGTGCTTTGGTACCATGAGGTGCAAGCATAGTCGTAGTACCCTTGAATGAGTGCTCCTGCCAGAGTCTTCAGGGTATTCTTGTTTACCAGAGAGGTGATCCGGTACAAGAATCTAGTTCGTTGGTTGACTTTTTTGATTACATTGGCTGCCATTTTGTCACAGGAAAGATTTTCCTCTAGGATGGAACCCAGGTATGTAATTTCATCTTTCCTTGTGACAATATTGTCACCCACTGTAACTGAGAAGCCGTCGGTCTTGCTGAGTTTGTTATTTGATCCGAAGAGAATGGACTCTGTTTTACCCAGGTGTAATGATAGTTATACTGATGATCCTCCTCTACCAGCATGACTAACCTCTCTATATATTGGTGATCCTCCTCTACCATGTCAGCTTGACCAACCTCTCCATATACTGATGATCCTCCTCTACCAGCATGACCAACCTCTCTATATTGGTGATCAATGTTCCCCCTAAGGTGTGCCCGTGCGCGCGCACATGGCAAAACGCTCCCGCGCACATCTGACTACTTATTACTTTATTTTTTATTTTTTTTATACAACAAACATGACCATGTTCATGTCTTAAACTCATACTGAGGCTTTAGTTTTGGTTTTAAATTGCATATCATCATTCATTTATTTATTGTCACACAGAGCAGAAGAATTTTGCCAAAACAAACCAATAGTATCCAGCATCAGAACGGCAGACCAGCCACACTCTCAGACCCAAACGCATTTCCTTTGATTTAATTATACATCAAATGATTTATGTCAAGGATTGCAATGCCTCGCTTGAACTTTTCACCTGGATAACGTCAACATTCAGGGTGAATGTAATGTGAGAAATTGGGATAAAAAAATATATATATAATATATATATATATATATATATATATATATATATATATATATATATATATATATATATATATATATATATATATATATATTTTTTATCAGATCGGGAAAGATCGGTATCGGTAGATACTCAAAATCACATGATCGGGATCGGATCGGGAGCAAAAAAATGTGATCGGGACATCCCTAACCATCCCTAACCCTGTTGCGTGTGACGTTACCAAGAGAAGCCCCGCTTTCAGTGCTTTGTGGGCAGTGCTACTGCACGCTCACACAGACACACACAACAGATGAGGAAGTGGACAGATCCGACCAGCATTGCTGGCCCCTCACAATGCAAACGCGAAAATGTACATTACAGATGAACTGCAGAGAAAACTTCCAATTTATCATCCCGGTCGAGACTAATTGGAAGCGGAGTGCAACGCGTGCAAAGCTTGACCATATGTTTATGTGTCTAATAAAGGTGCTGGCGATCTCAAAGCTCACATGGACACAGCAAAACATTACAAACAAAGCAGTGCGAGGCGAGAGTTTGATGGCAAAGTTGACCGAATTGATTGAAGAATGCAGCTATACAGAGAGAGAAAGAAAATAATTTAAAACTATTTTGATGCCTCAAAATTATGTTTTGGTTTTGGATTATGTGTGTAATAAATTAGTTTAGTACACTAATTGCAACAAATCTGAAACTGCATAGTGCACTTTTAAATTAGTATCTTTGTGAGGTTACTGTTTTATAATTTACATTACATTGAAAAGATAAAGATATATTTTTTAAAGCTGGATTTTCTAATACAGAAGAGGTATTATTTAGAACATTACATCATATTTTTCTTGTTATTTATTTTGTCCAGTAAAACTTGAAAATATATATTATTTTGTCATA
Organism: Notolepis coatsorum; assembly: GCF_963971535.1. Lineage (NCBI taxonomy): Eukaryota > Metazoa > Chordata > Actinopteri > Aulopiformes > Paralepididae > Notolepis > Notolepis coatsorum. The sequence continues at coordinate 155,125,850 of NC_140165.1, read as the reverse complement.
GGTTGATTTAGTTATTTTCTTGCGATTTGTCAGATAGATTACTTTAGGCATAATACAGCATGTTGAGTAACTTTGGTTATAGAGAGATATTATTTTGTTATATAAAATAATATAAACAATAATTTTATATCCATACAGAGGAGGTATACTTTAAATATATTATAATGATAAGGCATCGTTGAGTAAACTTTGATTAAGTATCTTGAGGCTGAAGGCAGAGTGTCCTCTTTAAAAAAAATCACAATATGGTCACCCTTGAAGTCGCATTATAATTCACTTAATAAAATAATGACGAGTCAGCCTCCTAAAAAGACAAAAGTTAGTGACACGACTCACACCGCCGCCGCCAAAGTAAGGACTATGCTCTGTATCGTCAATCAATGGTCAAATAAATATTTGATTAAGGAATATAATATGCCTTTTTGTATTATTTCTCTGTGTATCAGCAAAATGTATATATTTTTATGTTAGACATTAAGGGAAATTAAGATTCTCAGATTTTTTACAAACCGCCGCATATCAACTAACCGGTTAATCGGCAGGTGACGTATGTTGCTCAGTAGTTGCTGATGTCTGCTCAGGAGGTTTGAGTGTTTGCTCAGACCAAAAAATAATTAGAGGGAACATTGTTGGTGATCCTCCTCTACCATGTCAGCATGACCAACCTCTCCATATACTGATGATCCTCCTCTACCATGTCAGCATGACCAACCTCTCCACATACTGATGATCCTCCTCTACCAGGGAACAAACTTAACTTTTTGACTTACCAGCCATTTGGCTGGTAGATTTTTAAAAGTACCAGCCGGGCAGATTTTTTACTACCCAAAAATTATAAATAGCTTTTTAGTATATCGCCATGTGTTATTATTACATATAATACTCTCATATGCTATTTTCAATTAATATCATAAACAACATAAGCAATATTAGCATAATTTTGAGTGGACTGAAGGAATGAGTCAGCGTTAATAGTTTTAAATGCAAATAATTTATTGAAACATAGAAGTGGGGTCGGGACACACACACACACACACTGTGTTTCAACTCACCACCCCTGCATCATATTGTAGTCTGTCTTCAAACTTCCACTCCTCTCAAAAAAAATTATATTTGAATATCAACATTATCTGTCCATCCTCAGTAATCCTCAGTTTACTATAATATACTCCTGTCCTGAGTCCTGACTAGTGACTCCGTCGTCTTTCCAAACGCACGCACACACACACAGGGAAGGGGAGAGTGCCCCCCCCCCCCATTTCCCTTTCCTCAGTGCTGTTTACTGTGGCTCTGCCTCGTCTGATCATCAGGATTAGCTTGTTAGCTGACGTTAACGTTGTAGTGATTGGTACATAAACGTTAATTTCTGGCGATGTGGGCATAAAGGAATGGCGACGGTGCAAAGCATGTAGCTGCATTGGACTTGTGAGAAGAAAAAAAACATCACAGACTTATTTCGCGCCTGTAGGCGCACTGCTGTGTTAACGCTGCTCTGTTTACAACGCTGCTCTGTTTTCAAGAAACAACACGGACTGGGCGGATATCATATGACTCGCGGAGTTGCTAGAGGGTTTTCAAAATAAGAGTATCATATTAACCTGAACGTTGCTAGCTGCCGGAGCCCCGATATTATGACTGGATCTGTGCTTGGGGCGGAAATGAGACCCGCACAGGATTTTCAAAATAAGAGTATAGATATGAATTACACGCCAGCTGGCGGGCAGACTATTATTTTTAGACGCCAGACGGTAAATCTATACGCATTTGGCGATGGGCGCCCAGTTATTTTGTTCCCTGTCCTCTACCATGTCAGCATGACCAACCTCTATATACTGATGATCCTCCTCTACCAGCATGACCAACCTCTCTATGTACTGGTGATCCTCCTCTACCATGTCAGCTTGACCAACCTCTCCATATACTGATGATCCTCCTCTACCAGCATGAACAACCTCTCTATATACTGGTGATCCTCCTCTACCATGTCAGCATGACCAACCTCTCCACATACTGATGATCCTCCTCTACCATGTCAGCATGACCAACCTATCCAGATACCTTGACCACAGCACTGGCACTGCAAGCTAATACATGTGTCCGAACTGGCTGAGTGCTTTCAAAGGAAAGAGATGGGTGAATCCGTTGAAGAAGCTGCAGAAGAAACCTAGATTCCAGAAGGCTTTTAGTCAGCTTGGCGAATTGTCACTGGTAACAGATGAGCTCCAATAGGAGATGGAGTCCTTCACATGCATTATGGATGGCCATGGTCGGATGACGTCAGTTGATGCTGTGTGAGCCAAGATGCTGCAGAAAATAATGGGTGCTGATAAAGTCCTGGATGCAAACTCCAAAGTAGACATTGAATGCCTGCCTCCCCCCAAGGTCTGTCTCATCCCACATGTACAGCGAGCCAACTTCAGAGTCGCCTGCTACAAAAGAGCAGAACAGCCTATATTCAAGAGGCCCAAAGCCTATGATCAAAGTATGGACTGGGAAAAACAATGGATGAGGAGGTGTTAGAGCCTGTCTGGACGGTTGGACCCATCCTCCGTCCTTCTCTTGTTGAGGTACTGGCCCAGAAAGTGGAGTCAAAAGAGCAAGAAGCTCTTGATAATGAGGCAGATTACGCAAAAAATCTCATGGATGAGGAGGATGGAGAGTATGTATGAGTGTGATGAGGCGGAGGAAGAGATGGAGATAGAAGAGATAGACTTTGACAATTGTTTTAGTGATGATGATGATTAGAAGTTTAGGGCACAAAATACAAATACAAAAAAATACTATCCAGTCCATGATATCCAGTGCATATGAAAACATATAGTTTGAACCTTAACAATAAATAAAGCACTTGTGAAGGTTCGGTGAGGGATAGGAGAGGAGATCCCAAGTGCAGGTAACACGAGCAGAGAGAGAAGAGACTGAGACGACGGGATGAAGTGAACAGGCTTTTACTATACAGTTGCGACAAGGATACACGTTGCAAACGGTAGCAAAACAAAAGCGAACTGTAAAACCCAAAAAACAAACAATACACAGCAGAGCTGGCAAAAATTGACTAAGGAAGGGAACGGACTCACAGGGAATACTGGTGACAAGGTGAGTACGACCGAACACAACTGTGGTAAACAAATCAATACAATGCAATGGCACAACAATGAATGTGAGGAGCGGTCAGGTCTATATACTGCCCGTGATTACTAATAAGTGCCAGCTGGAATAAAGTCAGGCATGGCCAAGGCTGGAGAACACAAGGCATAGTCAATACAAGGCATAGTTGATAACAAACTATCATTACACATGGGCAAAACAAGAGTCCATTCTCTTCGGTTCAAATAACAAACTCAGCAAGACCAATGGCTTCTCAATTACAGTGGGTGACAATATTGTCACAAGGAAAGATGAAATTACCTACCTGGGTTCCATCCTAGAGGCTAATCTCTCCTGTGACAAAATGGCATCCAATGTAATAAAAAAAAGTCAACAAACGAACTCGATTCTTGTACCGGATCTCCTCTCTGGTAAACAAGAATACCCTGAAGACTCTGGCAGGAGCACTCATTCAAGGGTACTACAAAACATGTGTAAAGGGATGAGCCTTAAAGGAAACACATGTAAAGTATTAACACTTACAGAAAACATATGTAAAAGAGATGAACCTTTAAAGGAAACATGAAAAGGATACCTTCAAGGATTAAGAAAAAACAGGTGGTGAAAATAAATTCACCCTATGCAGGTGGACCTATGTTTCCATCTAGACTAAATGTATACCTTGCGTCAATCCACTTCCCATGAGGAAAAATCCTAATTTATTCTCACCTATACAGTAGAATATTAAGTATACAAATACAGTGGTTCATTCAACAAGAACATCCTATGTTGTTTTATATTCAATAGAGGCATAGGCGGCGGGTGAGCTTGACATTAGGGAAGGCTATTATTAGAATGGACCTAGCGCGGAGCGTGCAAAATTAAACTTATTTTTTTGGTTGCACGCAAATGATGCTGTCCAGGTTCTGATGTCATATACACACACACACTACTAGGCTACTACAGCGAGCCCCACTCATTTCATATAGTGCAAATTAAGTGTTCAAATGAAGGCATCCAATAATATATTAACCATTGTCTTACCTTAACACTTTAATCGCCGTTGACGCTGAAACACGTCTTTCCCCGCCATGCTCATTCTGCCGAAGACGCTGGACAGCGTCTTTGATATCAATATTTCAAAAATCTGTGATCGAAATCATATTTCTCCCCCGGAGACATGAGATGTACTGGTGAGCCCCTCTCAACTCTACAACGGTTCAAGAGCGCCATCTGGTGGCCGATCGGCGGATCGCCCAGGGCATAAACAGGAAGTGGAAGCTGGTGCTGATTTCAATTCGGTCCGATCACTCGCTAATAGTCCCAGGACTCGAGCTGATCACAACGGATAGTGATCCGTTACCAATAACCCGATAAACAACATGATTTGGACGTATATACTATTATACAACCTGGAAATGGATCGGATATTTCGACATCCCATAATAGAAAAATTCTGTTCCACGCTCATCCCCCAACGGCGAGAGGAAGCTACGGTGAGTTTCAGCGTTATTTTTTAATGTCTTCTATACTAACTGCTCTAATGATCATATCACCCACACTAGATGAATGATATAACGTTGCCCACGGAATTATAAACGACCCCCCCCCCCCATCCGGTCATCATCAGATCATACGTAGTAACTTCTAGAAGTACGTCCATTTGAAATTTTTTATCTCGCACAGATTCCTACCAAACTGTATTTGATCATCAATATAATGCATTTAGGGCTATAAATCAAGTTCTGAAGAAAGCTGCAGAAAACGATAAAAACATACTTATACTTTAGACCGTATTTTAGTATGAATATGTGAATGAAAAAGTATAACGTTGCTACACCCTGAACAATAGATATAGGACGTTGAATGGGCCATAGTAATGTCAATTTAGCAATACAATTTTAAAAGTTATAGCCCTGCAAAGAAGGGGAACTTCTCCATGTTAAATAGGGCTGGCGAGGGATGGTAAATTATGAATTTAACCCCGGCGATCAAAGTGTTAATGCAGATAAATGCGACGTTTCGTCTTGGTGAGAAAGACCGTTCACAACTTGAATCACAAGTTGCAATGAAGGGAAAGTTTTTCAGAATTTAGATCTCATCATGCTTTGAAAACAATGTGCATACAGTAGCTCTAAAAAGTTTCCACGATTTGATGAACTCGGACTCTCATCATGTCCTCTTTGAGCAAGCCCTTGTTTGCCAAGATAAAACAACATACAGCCTCAGGTGATCGGTAGTTATGCCCAGGGCCAGCCCGGTGCGGCTTCTAAATTACTTTGTTTATGCCTTGGAAAAATACCGTATACCATTTCGCTTTTTGAAATTTGACTCAAAATAGTGCGCTGGTGTTCGCTACAAAGCGATCGGCGGGCTGAAATTCGGAACCCACCCGCAGATGTTTGCTTTACTCGGCCTGCGGGATCAGGATGATCATGTGAATGATGTGATTGGCTACATTATTTAACCTGAGCCTAAGTGTGATTGGTTACTGCCTGTACCTGGAATGTTAAACGCTGCCACCGATTGACACCTTCGTCGTTGACACCTCGGCCAGCCGGCTGCAGCACAAGACACACACAATAGCCAGCAGCCTGCGCATATATTATACACATTTCAAGATTCCCATCATAACGATTTGGGTAAGGCATAGCCTCGCCTAGCCTATATATACCCGCCGCCTATGAATAGAGGCCTTGCACATAGTACTTGTGTAGTTCTGTCTTCCAATATGGCTGCCTGTAACATAGCAACCATTGTTTTGTACATGGCAATGGAAGAGACAATGGGTCTCATTCCCCAATATTTTCCAAAGAGTTCTCTTGGAAGACTTATCTTGGAACTGACTGAGACAGAATCAATGACAAGTTCACTCTGAGTCCCCAACACGCTGGTAATATGTCTTAAGTGGCTCAAACATTCGCACCTGTGATATGATCCGATATCGGCGTTGGAGAATGGCATATGTCTCAAACGCGAAGGGTCATTTGCATACGAAACAACGCCTCCAGAGCTCCTTATAAGGCAACTAGTGACGCAGCTGTGTGAAAATGGAATGGCGGAAGTGCTTTGCGAGTCTTGCGACCCATCAAAATTAGATTAGATTAATGTATTGGCATCATATATAGTACAGCTCGTGGTACACCTGCCGCAGCGTGCGCACACACACACACGCACGCGCAGTACTGTATATGAATGAATTAATGAAATATTATATATATAGCCTACGGTGTAATGAATGAACACAGTATGGCTTGTTATTCCATTAATGACTTGTTTCATTAGGATTTGGTAGATGCTGTATGTGTGCTCTGCCCTACGTACAGTATAGGTACAGTCTGTATACATGCAGACTGTGCTTGTACTGTGCGTGGGGAAGAGCATGTGTATAGTGCTGGATCCTAATGAAATAGGTAACTGGAATATATTAAGCCTATACTGTTCATACTGGCGCACACAAGACTTGTTATGGAATATTAATGCAGTCTATTTCCACCGATTAGCTTTAGTTCTTATTTATTTATTTATCCACTGTCATTTCAGTGTTGGTGTATAGGCTATATAGTGTATTTCAATATAAGTTTAATTGATTAATGATATATTCGAAGGAATGCAGGTGTATAGCTATATCAAACAAAGGTCTGTCCCATTGTATACCATTAAAACAGATATGTAACAAATAAGAAATACAAATTCCACAGAAGGCATTAAATAATTATTATTTTCAATCATTTCACAATAATTGCATTATAATATTATATATTATAATTGCAAAATTAATAAATTGTTTTTGAATATCTGAGTAATTAAAGTAATTATACATTTGTCCAAAATAGCTGGTTCAGATATGGTTAATCCAGCTGCCCTGTGATCAGATGAATCCATATTATTGATTTTTCCAACATCAAATGCGTAATTTCTTATCGTACAAATATTGTCATATTTATTTTAATTATGATTAAGTAATTAATTCCAAGGAGGCCTGTAGCGTTGACATGAAGGAATCACTATGAGAACACAGTCTGTCAAGTTAATACAATTTTCTATTAGTCAATCAATCATAAGTGTGCTCCTCAGGGCGGCTACGTGGTGCAGTGGGCAAGGCGCTCACCACGAATACTGGAGACTGGGCTCGAACAGGTTCGCCTCCCTGTTCGAGCCCAGCGCTCCACATTGCTTTCAGTTTAGCTGGTCGTCCGCACTAATACACATTGGCAGTATTAGGGGGAGGGAAACTGATGGGTGGGGATCGGGCGTTGTGGACAGCGACTCCTACAGGTCGGTTGGTGCGCCTGTGCAGTAGAATCAGGAAGCGATGGGGGCGGGGCCCCTCCAAAGCCCAGACCCCTGACGCTGAAAGATCGAGCCGTGCAGGTGGAAAGATGCGACTGCTGTTACCTCGAGTATCGGAGGGGACTCGTGCTATGTATGACTTAGTCCACATTGCAGCCGGCTTGTGGGAGGCATGAAACAGCGTTCAAAGACAGGGGAGGGTTGAATTGGATGATACGAAAATTGGGATGGGAGAAAAATAGAAAATGGGAGAAAAAGTGGATCAAAAAAAATAAGTGTGCTCCTCAGCACTCTTAAATCTGCTCTCAGCCACTCTCAAATCTGATCTCAGGAAAATTTGGGGAATCGCGCTACCAGCCCTAATATGTCTTAAATGGGAAGAAATCTGCCTAAAAGGAAATTAAGAGTAAATCCGTTCTTCACCAACGGACTTAAGACAAAAGTTAAGAGCAAATTTCATCGTAGCTCCACTTAAGATCTTTTCAGGCCGGTTTTGGGATTCACGAACGGTCCCTTCTCTGGGATTCGCTCGTAGCTAAGAGCAGGATTTAGGAGCACTGAATAGCAGTCATAAGTCGGACAGACTGGTGTGCGTAAGAACACGCCAACATTTTGGGAAATTAGCTTATCGTCTTCTCCAGAGAGAGACAATAAAATAGATACCGGTTTTCTCGTTCATTAGAAAGCTATCTGGCTGCATGTTAGCCTAGCTTAGCACAATGAATGGAAGCGGACATGTCCAGTTAGCCTAGGCATTATCCAACTAACATCTCTCCCGAAGGCTAACCGGCCATGTCCGCTTCCATTCATTGTGCTAAGCTAGGCTAACATGCAGCCAGATACAGTGCATAGGAGGTAGTGAGATAAAATTAGCATAGAACCGACACATGAATTTGATAGGAAGAACATTGACAAACATATTTACAATTAGCATTTTATAAAGTAGAACTGTAATGTGTACTTTCTCAGTCAGTGCTAAGTGCAGTCAGCGCTAAGTGCAGCATCACTTTTCACATCAAAACAAAAGTAGAACTGTAATGTGGACTTTCTCATATTATTAACATTGACAAACATATTTACAGTTAGCATTTTATAAAGTAGAACTGTAATGTGTACTTTCTCAGTCAGCGCTAAGTGCAGCATCACTTTTCACATCAAAACAAAAGTAGAACTGTAATGTGGACTTTCTCAGTCAGTGCTAAGTGCAGTCAGTGCTAAGTGCAGTCAGTGCTAAGTGCAGCATCATTTTCACATCAAAACAAAAGTAGAACTGTATGTGTACTTTCTCAGTCAGTGCTAAGTGCAGCATCACTTTTCACATCAAAACAAAAGTAGAACTGTAATGTGGACTCTTAGGGTAAGATTAAAAAAAAAAAAAAAAAAAAAAAAAAATGTATTTTCATGGAAAGATCTACAGGGACAGTCTCAAAGATCGACCAGTCGATCAAGATCGACGGGTTGGTGACCACTGATTTAGAGCTTTGTATGTAAGGAGAAGGACCTTGAAGTCAATTCTAAATGTTACAGGAAGCCAGTGTAGAGCAGCTAAGACTGGACTAATGTGCTCTCTCCTTTTGGTTCTAGTAAGCAGTCGGGCTGCAGAGTTTTGGATTCGCTGAAGCCTCTCTGTGGTTTTCTTAGGGAGACCTGTAAAAAGTGCATTACAGTAGTCTAACCGGCTAGATATGAATGCATGAATTAGCTTCTCAGCATCGTTTTGATTAATAAATGGTCGTACTTTTGCTATATTTCTGAGATGGAAGAACGATGTTTTGGTCACTTTGTTAATATGAGAATTGAAGTTCAGTTCTGAATCTATGATAACCCTGAGACTTGTGACCTCAGACTTGATCCAAGGGGTTAGTCCTCCCAGGTTCTTTATTAACGTTTATTTTTTAGTTTTGGGGCCGATAATTAGAATTTCAGTTTTGTTCTCGTTTAGTTTCAGGAAGTTCTTACTCATCCATTTATTTATTGCCAATAAGCAGTCTGTGATGGAGTTAATAGCTGTATCATTTGGTTCAGCAGATATGTACAGTTGTGTATCATCCGCATAGCTATGGAAATCTACATTATGTTATTTATTTGATGATATCACCCAGCGGTAACATGTAAAGGGAGAAGAGTAAAGGACCTAAGCAACTCCCTTGTGCAACTCCATAGTTGTTGTCCTATATCTCAGACATGTGGCCTCCTAGTTTAACATAGAATTTCCTCCCTCTGATGTATGTTTTAAACCAGCTTAGCACATAGTCTGAGAAACCAACAAGGTTTTCAAGACGATTGATTAGAATATCGTGATCGATTGTATCGAATGCTGCACTGAGATCTAGCAGGATAAGGATGGAGACCTTATTCTCATCAGAGTTTAGTCTGAGGTCACTGATTATTTTGGTGAGGGCAGTTTCAGTGCTATGATATTTTCTGAATCCTGATTGAAATTCTTCTAAGATGTTGTTTTCGTCAAGAAAGGAATTAATTTGACCTGAAACTATCTTTTCAAGTACTTTACTAAAGCATAGAACCGACACATGAATTTGATAGGAAGTGTAGGTCAGATATTGGTCGATAGTTTGCCAGTACATTACTATCCAAGTTAGATTTTTTTTAGCAATGGCTTTACAACTGCTGTTATATTACGTCATAGCTTACGCTCTGCGCTCTACTGGAACATATCCCATATCAGCCTATATACTGAATAAATGTCTCCACATGTACCTGTACACACCCATCCGCCTGGCCACACCCCCATCCGCTCCTCTACATAAGCAGGGGTGTGGCCATACTAACAGCTCCTTCCCTATTTTCACCACGGCGAGTGTCTGTATACACCACTTGAGTTTAGATAGTTGGAAAGGAGCTACGTTGAAGAGAAGGAGCTGCGTTGACATTATATCTTTGTTTTCTCTCTCACAATTTTTCGAGGAAATACAGCGATAATGTCTTCGCCACCGGAGTGTCTAGAACAGTGGTTCTCAAACTTTTTACACCAAGTACCACCTGAGAATGTAGCTGGCTCTCCAAGTACCACCATATGACCGGCGTTAAAATACAGTCTATTCAGCTATGCACAGTTCACGCAGGAGGCAAATGTATTCCTAATACCATTATTTATTGTTCACTTTTGTCAGACACAGCCACAATGTACAAAGGGGTAGCACTAGAACTAGCAAACGCTTCCACACAACTCATACAATGCAAGGGGCATTGAGAACATAATAACTAACATTCTCACATAGCAAGTGAGAAAATTAAGAACAACTGTATTTCAGCAAATGTACTTAATTCTCTCTCTATCTCTCTCTCTCTCACACAGCAAGCAATTGTCCGCCATTCTCACACACACACACACACACACACACACACACACACACACACACACACACACACACACACACACACACACACACACACACACACACACACACACACACACACACACACACACACACACACACACACACAATTATTTTGTTACAAAAACTTTATTTCCTGCATTCTGATGCAGGAATTTTAAAATTTTTACCCTTTAAATGCCAGTTTGTGTGATGGCATCACAAATTATTGTTAAAAAAAACACAAAAAGTAAAATATTTTCAATATATGAAATGCAAAGTACATTTTTCTGAGGGGGATTATTACAGGCTATCATGTGTCAATGATTAGCAGCAACACAGAATTTGATGGATTTTTTGTAATGTCAGATTTAACACCAACTCTTTTCAGAAAAGTGGGAGCATTTCATTTTTTATCTGACATTACAAAAAAATCTAAAAATAAATGGTTATGATCAGGGCTGAAGTTGCTGACTGTTTAGACTGCATTACTGCATTGATCTGCTGGTTGTTCCCCACTTAGGTTATCTAACTATCGCGCCGCCGCAACCAGAAACACTGGCCTGGCCTGCTTCTAAGTTCAGTGGCCCTGACTGCAAAAAAAAAAAAAAAAATTGCTTTTTTGTAAATGTTTTCAAGTACCACCAGCAGTACCACCAAGTACCACTAGTGGTACGCGTACCACAGTTTGAGAACCACTGGTCTAGAAGATGATGATCATTCTGACCTCCACTGGAGGTTCGTAGTAGGGGCTTGCGTCGCTGAGCAATCCCCGCCGGCATTACCTCCGGCTCTGCAGTTGGACACTTTGCTTGGGAGGCGCTCTGCAGTGTGAGGGCTGGCGGCCTCTCTGGGGCGGGGGATGTTTTTGCAACGCGGGCGCCAGGTGTGTTGGTTGTGGGGGGTACAGCTACACAGCTTACGAAGGTCCGGCTCCAGGCTGGTATCCTTTTTTCGCTGCCTCTTAGCGGCGTGGAGAGGGTTCCGGTTTGATGCCCACGTTAACATGAGCTCCTCATCGGGAGCTTTGTTTTCCTGGGACCGTGATTCCAAATCTGCGGTTCAATTCCCCGGGTCTCTGGACAAACGGATACCCACTGTCGCAGCGCTGGCCCAGTTTTTTCAAAGAAATGAAAAGCCCCAGTGCGAGGGAGGTGAGCTTGGTGTTTCATTATGAGAATATCTCCATGCTCAAGTCGGCTATAGTCCGCGAGGGACTTGTTGCCGGCACCGCTATGGTAAACACCGTTCTGTAGTGGGACGTGTATTGCCTTCTTTTTCCCTTCTCTCTTCGGATGAGAAGAGGGAAAGACAGCGGCTGTCTGAAGTGTTGGCCTGTATTGCTTTTCTCACGTTGTACAGTTGTTCAGTGGTAGCCGCTTAGCTTGCTTCTTAGCCGGGTTGAGCTAACAGTTAGCCAGTTAGCTGTTTAGCTACGACTAGGGATGGGTACCTTTCACATTTGAACCGATACCGGTACCTGTGAATCGATACCGGTACCCAACGGTACCTTTTTTCGGTACTTTAGTCTCAAGAAATTTTATTTACCTACCTCAGTCGTGAAAAAAAATATCCAAACTTCAAATAACTACAATTTCGACAGTTTTCGGCTTGCCATTGCTCCGACTGCTTTGTTGTTGAATCAAGTCAAATCCTAGGTAAGCATATATTGTGCGTGTGAACGTTGACATAAAAAGAAAAAAGGGAAAAAAAGGAAAAAAGGGAAAAAAAAAGAAGAAAACAAAGGAAAACAATTTTTTTTTTTTTTATATCTCACTTGATTCGATACTTGGTAGTACCGACATGTTTCGGTTCGGTACCTCAAAAGTACCGAATTCGGTACCCATCCCTAGCTACGACGTTAGCTGCCTGTTACGTTTTTGCTCGGCTGGGAACGTTAGCTTGATGCTATCAGTTAGCCTAGAGTTAGCTGTTAGCTTGTGCTACAACCATTAAACATTAGCTGTGAGAATAGCAGGCCCTGGCACTCTGACTACGACATCATCTTTGACAGAAGATGTAATCGGGCCTGCACCATGACCGGCTGCAGGAGGGGGGCGTCTCGCCGGAGCAAGGCTCCGGCCATAGCTTCTTTTTGCCCCGCCAGCGAGAGGCCTTTCGTCAACGTGGAGACCAGCCTGTGTTGCGGCCTTTTCGTCCTGCGTTCCTTGGTGCAGGTAAGATGTCCATTGGACATTACCCCACTCTTCCTTCCTTCCCCTCCCGAATGTTTTGTTGATAACGATGTTTTTTTCCAAAACGTATGTTACTTCACTACATTTGGTGTGTGTGAATTGTCTTGGTCGCTTGTATAGCTTGGGTCGCGTTGACCAAAGCTTGTGCTTTTCTCTCTACCTAGAAACAGTGTTGTTTTTTACGTGAGTAAAATGAACTGGGTTTTTGTTGTATGATGAGAAGTGTGTTCATGTAACGTTAGACAACGTGGCTGAGCCCACAACTGGCTGGGTTACCCTACAATGCTGTGCATAGTGGCATGTGATCGAGGGATGAGTCCCTCTCTCAGCTTGTGATAACAAGTGGCAAGTTTTTTCACACATGAACAGGGCTGTGCCTGTTCAAACAAGGTCTTCGGCTGTGCTGGTGTGCATGATGTAAAGCTTACTCTACACATTGGCGTCGTATCAGGGGTAAGGTGGTGAGGGGTGGGTTTCCCCGGTTTTCCCCTGGGCCCCCCCCCCCCCCTCCCCTCAAACATGATTTTGTTTACAATATGTGTGTTGTTTCACTATGTTTTTGGGGATACAGTGTAACCCCTCAGCTTCTGCTGGGGTTGTGCTCTTGCTTAGAGAGGCAATATTCTTCTGAAAATTGTTTGGTCGCTGTCATGTGGAATTAGCAAGGCCTGTGACCAGTACTTAATCAAGGACTTGTGTCTTCTCTCGTCATGAAAAACGGCATTCCTCTTACAGTAGTGAGAGTGTACTTTTGCCCTTTTTTGTTGTGATGGAGGGTTGTGTGTGTCGTTTTCACGTTTAAGATCCACAACTGGGTTGTCGTTGATTGACAAGCTAAAAGCAATTGGTTTTGATAGTCTATCAGTGAGCTGGATGCAATCCTACCTTGAGGGGAGGGAACAGATGGTGGAGGTAAACGGTACCCTATCCCCCCCCCTCACAGTGAGCTGTGGTGTTCCACAAGGAAGCATACTAGGACCGCTACTGTTCCTAATTTATGCAAATGACATGTCGTCAGCTTGTGACTGCAACTTGTTCCTGTTTGCGGACGACTCAGCCCTGCTGGTCTCTGACAAGAACAAGTTACAGGTTGAAAAAACCCTCAGCTCGGAACTAGGCAGAATCTGCATATGGCTCGCTGATAACAAACTATCATTACACATGGGCAAAACAGAGTCCATTCTCTTCGGTTCAAATAACAAACTCAGCAAGACCGACGGCTTCTCAGTTACAGTGGGTGACAATATTGTCACAAGGAAAGATGAAATTACCTACCTGGGGTCCATCCTAGAGGCTAATCTCTCCTGTGACAAAATGGCATCCAATGTAATAAAAAAAGTCAACCAACGAACTCGATTCTTGTACCGGATCTCCTCTCTGGTAAACAAGAACACCCTGAAGACTCTGGCAGGAGCACTCATTCAGGGGTACTACGACTATGCTTGCACCTCATGGTACCAAAGCACCTCAAAGGCGCTAAAAACAAAATTACAAACATCTCAAAACAAACTGGTCAGACTACTGCTTGACCTTACTCCTAGAACCCACCTCACCCCTGCCCACTTCGACAACCTAGGATGGCTTAGAGTAGACGACAGAGTACAACAACTTGCAATGGGCCTGGTCTACAAGATACACTACACGACCAAGGTACCCATGTACATGTCAAAATACTTCCCAAAGGTCAGTGAATACCACGATCACAACACCAGAGGGAGCTCCACAAATCATGTCAAACCCAGATTCGGCTCAAATAAGGGACTAAACACGTTTCGCAATTATGCCACATCAATGTGGAACGCCCTACCCAAAGCTGTAAAGGAATGTGGATCACTACCCACTTTCAAAACCTCTCTCAAGGGACACCTACGGGAGACTGCAATTCAACACTGGCCCCTGTAAATATCCTAACCCAATCATTCCAACCCCCTCCAATGTACAGTCATTTACCTAGTATGGTTTTGTCAATAGTTCAATGTACAATTGTGTTTGTTTGTACAGTGTCTCCTCCCCCCCCCCCCCTCAATGTACAGTGTTACTTGTTTATACAGTATGCCCCCCGCCCCCCCCCCCCCCCCCAACCACCTCCAATGTAAATTACCCAGTATGGTTGTCAATATCCCAATGTACCCAACCCCCCCCACCCAACCTCCAATGTACAGTTTCTACGTCAAATGTATATACTCCCTTTTCTTGACTCCTTCTGTATCACAAACAGTACTGTATTTGCAAATCTGGTATGTCATAAATGTATAGATGTAGCAGTACTGACTATCTGTATGTCATGTATGTCATATATGTCTATATGAATTGAAAATGGGGGACCCTGATGGAAACAAGACAAACGTCTTTCTCAGGTCTGCATCCCCTTAACAATTGTATGTATTGAGCCGTACTGTATTGTACCCATTCTGCAATCTGTTAAATAAAGTTTTCATTCATTCATTCATTCAGGTGTTGGCCTACAGAAGTTACATGTGTAAGCTCTTGTACCAGGGCCCTTGGCCCCTCTCTTGGTCTGTGTTTTTTCTTCCTTTAGGGCAATGGTTCCCAAAGTTGGGGTCGCGACCCAAAGGTGGGCCGCGAGCAGCCACGGGTGGGCCGCGAGATGATTTCCATTTTTTATTTTTTTTTGTCAGGCCACTGAACTTAGAAGCAGGCCAGGACAGTGTTTCTAGTTGTATTCTAAAATTCTATTCTATTGTATTCTAAAATGTGACTATATGGTTTTATATTAACTTAATAAATAAACAAAAACGAAAAATCTACTTATTTCAACGAACATTTCAAACTAAATAACGCTGAAAACAACCGAAGCAACAATAGTATTTTAATGAGGCTATTATTATTATCATTATTATTTTGCAACAAGTTAGCCCTCTCATAAATAGCACATATAAATGAATAACTAACTTGAACTAACTTAATAGGATTGAAGTGATATTTGGCTTAAAAAATCGGTCGCCTGGCAAAAAAAAAAGAAAAAAGACTACGATGTGCATTGGGCCGCGGCTCTCTGACGCCTTATTTTCTGGGTCCTGGCCTGAAAAGTTTGGTCATGAGGGGGTCATGAGGGGGTGAACTGATAAACCCTCCCTCCCCTTTTTTCTGATTGGTCAGGGGGTTGGACCTCCTGTCCTTCGGGCTTCCTGTCACGTTGCTGGGTCAGCGCGTCACAGGGTAGGGAGGGGGGGGGGGGGGAGGGAGTTCCCTGGTCCCACGCCATATTTGGGCGGTGGGTCACGGAATTCCCCCCGCCATAGAGTATGTCACTGGGCGCGTTTCTATTGGTTGTGAGACTTCCGTGAGTTCTTTTCAGGCTCCATGTTGTGGACCTCTGTTATTGTCAAGATGAGTTATGCGGTGCGTGAGAACTTAAAAAGAAGTTCTGCTCTGCGCTCTGTTGTATGTGTCTTGAGCTTGGTAGGTGATGCAATGCAGTAGAGACAATTTGTTCTTTTGCTCTGCTCCCTACTAGTAGTGTATATTGGGTCAGAGCCTCCTCCTCAGGGAGTTTCAGAGCCTCCTCCTCAGGGAGTTTCAGAGCCTCCTCTGTGAGTTTCAGAACCTCCCTCTCAGTGAGAGAGCCTCCTCAGAGTTTCAGAGCCTCCTCCTCAGAGAGTCTTAGTCCAATTGTTACATGAATCTTTTTAGACACGTAGCTCAATGTTGCATATATCTTTTCAATTATTACTCACGTGGGAAGTCTCTCTCTGGGGGTTCCCTGTCTCCTCTCTTTTATACAGGAGGGGTGTTTTCCCTCGGACGCGTCATATGGGACCCATATCTGTGTCTTGGCCAGCTTCCTGCCGCTCTCCCAGGCGGCTTGGAGGGAACGTTATCTGGGTTCTTGTTAGAATTACCATTGATATGTTTTGGGTCTCGACGTGTACATAGTGCTGGCCCTGGGTGCTTCTGTGTGGAACCACGCATGGGCTTGCGCGCCTTGGTTGCTCATCATTGAAACAGCGTTTTTATGGGGCAACTAGGATGGAGTTTTGTCTCTTCCGAGCGCCAGTGTACTAGGTTAGTCTCTATGAATTCTCGTTCATCTCTGGGGGGAGATAACGGAATAGATCAAAGCATTGGCGGAGGGGTCTCACGCCTTTGGGGTGGGCCACCGGGCGCGGTGCTTTGTGTTCTGACCGTCTTGGTGGCGCCCTCTGTGATGTTTTGGATCGACACGCGTACCTACTCCCCTCCTGGGACTGGGATTGGCGGCGTGATTAGGACACGGGACTGGTTCTGGTCGCGCCGAACCAGGCCAGTTAACCCGTTGTCCACCGACTTGTGCTTTTTCGGGGGGAAAATGCCGGGTCGGCCCGGGCGTTGCAGGGTTTGATGTTATGGAGGTGTTCGTGGTTATGTCACTGCGTGTTATCCTTCACTGTTGCTTGGTCCATATTGTGTTGTACCTTGCGCTGTGCTAAAGGAGCCTGGTCCTTCTCCATTATTTTTTCGCCCCTCTCTTCTCCTGCTTGGCGGGGCTGGGAGGGGGCTGTCGAGGTGGTTCTTGTACCCCTCTGGTGTACGTCCCGGGCCCAGGTCCGGACTCGTTCTCGTCGACCTGTTGGTCTGGGTTAACCCCTTCTTGAGAACTGAAACGCTTGTACTGCTGTATAGCCGGTGTATACCCGCAGTTGTGTTTGAGTTTTTTTCTTGGGGGGGTTATAGGAACAACCGCCTCCTGTTAGGTGGTGGTTGGTTTCCAGGTGTGTTGGTAGCGGAGTCGACTCTCGGGTTAGGCCGGGCTTGACCCCGTCTGCCTGCGAGTGTGCCCCCACACCTTTCATGACGTCTGCCAATCGTGTCTGCCTTCTCTGCCTCGGCCCCTCTAGAGAGTCGGGTTTTTTGTGGAGGCTGCGACATGGTGCACAGCATACCAATCATTCGTCCAATCATTCAGAAGCACAACATCTCTTTTCACTGTTATGCTGACGACACACAGCTTTATGTTTCCCTGAAACCCAACAACCAGTCTCTACTTAACAGTCTCATATCCTGCCTGGATGATGTTAAATGTTGGATGGCACAAAACTCTCTACAACTAAATCAAAACAAATCCGAAATAATCCTCTTCGGTCCCCCAGACGCTGTCACCACCCTTACCAACAGCCTTGGCAACCTGTCCTCCCTGGTCAAGCCGTATGTCAAGAACCTAGGGGTCATTTTTGATCCACAATTTAAATTTGACAGACAAGTAAACTCAGTGGTAAAGGCATGTTTTTTCCAACTACGCACCATTGCCAAACTCAAAGCCCTTCTCTCCCCTGCAGACCTTCAGAGAGTCATCCACGCCTTCATTTCATCTAGATTAGACTACTGCAACTCCCTCTATATAGGCATTAACCAGTCTTCCCTGTCCCGCTTACAACTGGTACAAAACGCTGCTGCCAGACTGTTGACCGGAACCCGCAAGAGAGACCACATCACCCCTGTCCTTGCCTCCCTTCATTGGCTCCCAGTACGCTACAGGATAGATTTTAAGGTTCTCCTATTTGTTTTTAAAGCCCTTAATGGTCACACACCCTCCTACATCTCAGACCTCCTATCCCCCTATTCCAACACCAGGTCCCTCAGGTCAGCCGATCAGAGGCTCCTGACAGTCCGGAGGTCTAACCTCAAGCTCAGGGGGGGCCGTGCCTTTGCTATCGCAGCCCCTGAACTGTGGAACAGCATCCCCACCTCCATTAGGCTCGCCCCCTCGATAGATGCCTTCAAATCGAGGCTCAAAACCCACTTCTACCTACTAGCCTTTCCCGTTCACTGACTCATGCCCTGTTTTTCTATGTGTTTGCCTGTGTGCCCTCCCATAAAACGGAGTGTGATTGTTGTCTATATGTATCTTGTGTATTTACCCTCTGTACAGCACTTTGGTTGACACGCGTCATGTGAAATGTGCTTTATAAATAAATTTGATTGATTGATTGATACCATACGCCCCTTCCGCCGGGGTGCTGTTTTCAGCAGACCCCTTTGGCGCCTGTCTAGTCCACAGTGCTCCAGGCTCAGGTCGAGTCCTTTTGACCTGTTACCTGGATTGAGGGATCAGCCTCTTTGGGGGTTGTCTCCCCGGTGCGCTGCCTGGTCCCGCTGTGGGTGTAGCCTCTTGAGTGCTTCAGGGCGGCGTGCTGTAGGGGGGAAGGGCCTGCTCTTGGATGGGCCCTGTCCGATACGCTGGCGATGTGGGGGGTGGTGTCACTAGTGACCGCCTGGTGGGGTCTCGATGCTGCGGCGTCGTTGGCCTCACCAGGCCCCCTTTTCCAGGGGGTCCTGTCCCTTCCTGGGGCTGGGTCTTCCTTCACGCTCCACTGCTACGGCCTTGCCACGGGGTTGGGTTTTTGCCCTTGACCCCGTGATATTAGGGGTTGTAACAGGGGTTTTGTTTCTTCCCGTTCGTTCCCTAGTGGCATGTGGGTTGCGTGTTTGTGTAGTCGTGGGTTCTTCTATGGGAAGGTAAGTCCCACGGTCTGCTCACCCTGTGCGTTTGAGTTACTAAACCCTCTTCGCACAGTCGGATCCGATTCCCTCCCGTCCTCCACTAGGGGGGTCCGGGGCCTCGGGTCCTCCCCGGTTCTGATGGTTGTGGGGTGCCTCAGCGGGTACATTTGTCGAGCTTCCGCTCTGCTCAGCTCCTGTGTTCCAGTAGAGCGCAGAGCGTAAGCTATGACGTAATATAACATACGGTTATCTATATAACCATAGTTATATGAGTAATAGCGAGCACTCTGCGCTGGACTCACTGAGGACCCCGTGGTCTTCGCCTTCGGTGGTGAAAGACTTGGGAAGGAGTTGTTAGTATGGCCACACCCCTGCTTATGTAGAGGAGCGGATGGGGGTGTGGCCAGGCGGATGGGTGTGTACAGGTACATGTGGAGACATTTATTCAGTATATAGGCTGATATGGGATATGTTCCAGTAGAGTACAGAGTGCTCGCTATTACTCATATAACTATGGTTATATATAGATAACCGTATGTTTTAAAGGCATCTGGGAAAATACCAGTTCTAAGGGAAGTGTTGATGATATCTAGCACAGGGCTTGAAACACTATTAAACACCCGTTTGAAAAAAGCTTTAGGTATAGGATCAATGTCCTGGTGCCAGGACAACAGCCTGCTCCTGAACATTGGTAAAACCAACGAGCTGATCGTGGATTATAGGAGAGGACAGCAGGAGACACACACACCACTGATGATTAACGGGGCTACCGTGGACAGGGTGAGCAGCTTTAAGTACCTGGGGGTCCACATCTCAGAGGATCTGACATGGTCAACACACATAGACACAGTAGTAAAGAAAGCGAAGCAGCGCCTCTACCACCTGAGACAGTTAAGGAAGTTCAGAGTATCGGGGAAGATACTCCAGTCCTTCTACTCAGGAGCTGTAGAGAGCATCTTGACCGGAAACATCACTGCCTGGTATGGAAACAGCACGGCACAGGACAAGAAGGCCCTACAGAGAGTGGTGCGCTCAGCCGAGCGTACCACGGGTATTGCGCTACCTCCCCTGCAGGTTCTATACAACAAGAGGTGCAAATCCAGAGCCTGCAGAATAATGAAAGACCCCCACCACCCCAATAACAGCCTGTTCCAGCTGCTGAGGTCAGGCAGACGCCTGCGAACCCCAGCTACTAGGACAGAGAGGCTTAGGCTCAGCTTCTTCCCCCAGGCCATCAGAGCCTTGAACAATGAACATTGAGTGCCACAGAACACTGAACTATCCACACACAAGCACACACGAGCACACACACGACACGCACGCTGTGCACGCTCACACACTAGCAGCCACTTTAACACGAGCGGGCACACACTCACGCCGCACACACGCACACTTATGGCCAAGAGGAAAGGCCACTTTAAATTAGTATAACAACAGGAACAGTGTATTGCACTACTAAAGCTACCTAGCATGTCCTATATGCTCTGTAAATACTATGTACAGATACCAAGGTGTCACACCATGTTACCTGTTACCTGTTTATTGCACAATTTCTTTTTTTTTATTGGATTCTATTATATGTTGTACCACTGTTTTTTTATTGGATTCTATTATATGTTGTACCACTGTATTGCACATCGTCGCGGGCAAGACCACCCGCATTTCATTGTATACTTGTATGCCGTGACAATTAAAACTCTTGACTTGACTTGACTTGACTTGATGTCTGAGTTGAAGGAGTTACATTCTGAGACAGTTTTGCAGAGTTCATCTAATGTGATGCATGTGAATCTTCTCATGGTTACATTGCGCGGTTTGCCGTAATCAGCTTTATTTCCATCATGAGTAATGCTGGCCCTGATCAAGGTTATTTTGTTGTTAAAGAATAGTGCAAGTTCTTCACACTTAACCGTTGATGACTGAGGAGGTGTAGGGGCAGTGTTGAGTAGTAGATTAAGGGCCCTTTCTCACTCACTGCTCTGTGTCGACCTGGCTCGCATCAGAAAAGGGTGTGTCTGTCTGAGTGAGAACGCTGTCCCCCGTCCCCGCCCACCGCTGATTCGTCCCCGGGGGCGCTGAACCTGGACCACTGAAATAGGTGGTCTCAGGCGCGCACCCGTGGTCGACCAGTAGATCAATGACATTCAATATAATGCATATAATCGATGCAGCAATGTTACTAGTAAAAGCTAACTGGCGTTTAGCCGTTAGCTTAGCGCTATCGTTAAAATGCTCAAAAGCGGACTCTACAACACCATCCATTCGTGATAAAATGGGGTGGGTTATATTGACAAGGCTTGACAACAGAGGTTCAAATATAACTTATTTATTGGCCATTTGTTCATTTTATATCAGCATCCAGAGTCCGCAGTCGTGTTAAGACATTCCTGTTTACATTTTCGGTCGACCAGTAGATCAATGACATTCAATATAATCGATGCGAGCAATGTTACTAGTAAAAGGTTAAGCTAACTAGCGTTAGCCGTTAGCTTAGCGTTATTATTAACCCTGCAAAACGATCAAAAGCGGACTCTACAACAGAGTTCCATTCGTGAGAAAAGGGGGGTGGGTTATATTGACAAGGCTTGACAACAGAGGTTCAAATATAACTTCATATTTATTAGTTATTTGTTTCTTTATATCAGAATCCATTCTCCAGTCTCCGTGTTAACACTTCCTGTGTTTACATTTCGAGCGTGACATCATCGACTACGCCGGCAAGCTTACAAGCTCAAAACGCAAACCGTAAACAAAACCCAGAGCGCACCCAGACTGAAGTGTGTACACAAACTAGAGGCGGGAGAGGGGGGGGGGGGTTCGCATCAGATCTCGGAACGGGCAGAACGGAACGAAATAGAAACGAATAGGGTGAGTGAGAAAGGGCCCTAATAGTGGAAAAAAGGATTCTGGAGTTTCCAGCGTTTTCTGTAATGATTTTAGAGAAGTAGTCTTTCCTTGCTAAGCGGACGGTTTTATTATAGGAAGTTAAAGCATCTTTGTATATATCACAGTAGATAGTGCTTTTTGTTTTTCTCCATTTTCGCTCAGCTGCACGACATTTCCTTTTTTCTTTGTTGACCGCATTATAGTTCAACCAGGGGGAGGCTCTGGTTTTCTTCTTTTTTGTTTTTAGTGGGGCGACAGAATTGAATACAGATGACAGTGCATCATTGATATTTTCTACCATTTCATTTAGAGAGCTGTCATGATTGTGTGGTTCATGTAGTCTGATAAGATTAATGAACTTTGATTCAGCCTAGTCGTTTAGGAGCCTCTTTTGAACTATGATTATTTAAAAAAATTTAGTAAGGGTTATTTGAGCATCAAAGAATATACAGTGATGGTCGGAGAGAGGTAATTCAGTTATTGAGAATTTTTTTATGCTTAGCCCAGTTGTTGTTGTTATGACTAAGTCTAATGTATTTCCAAGCCGGTGAGTTGCATTTGTTATATGCTGTGTTAGATCAAAGCTATCCAGTAGATTTTTTTAACTCTATAGTTTTGGAGTCTGTTTTCTTATTAAAATGAATGTTCAAGTCTCCATTTAGGATCACCTTATCATATCTGGTAACACATAGTGAAATCAGTTCAGAGAACTCTTGTATAAATATTGGTGAGTGTCTAGGTGGTCGGTATATTATGACGATTATAGTTGATTCGGTTTTGAGTTCAATAGCGAGATATTCCATCGATATGAACTCACCTAGTTCTGTGATTTTAAACAAGAGCTTTGAGGAGAAAATGGCTGCAACCCCTCCTCCTCTTCTGTTTTTTCTGGGTATTTGATGAAAACTATAGTCTGGTGGGCAGGTCTCTATCATTATTGATGTAGCTGTGTCGTTATTGAGCCATGTCTCCACTAAGCAGATGCAGTCTAAGTTATTTTCTTTAATCAGATAATTTACTAAAAATGGTTTATTGTTCAGTGATCTGACATTTAGGAGGGCAAATTTTATTTGTTGGACTTGTATGTCATGAGAGGAGATATGCTTCGGCTGGACCTTGATAGCTTTGAGATTAACAGCAGGTGTACGCATATGATGGTGTATGGCTTGTATAGTTTTTTCCATGCCATTGGCTGGTTAAGATTACTGGTATATTCTGAGAGATGGCATGGTGTTTGTACTATTGATTTAATGCATGGGCTGATTTGACGAGCAGACTGTCCATCTCCTCTAGTGCAGGGGTTCCCAAAGTCGGGAGCCGCCGCGGGGAGGGGGGGGGGGGTCGCCAGACGATAAAAAGAAAAAAAAGAAAAAAAGGAAAATGTCAAAAAAATTGATTTTTTTATTTTTTTTAATGCAGTCAGGCCACTGAACTTAGAAGCAGGCCAGGCCAGTGTTTCTAGTTGCACCAGCGCAATAGTTAGATAACCTAGGTGGGGAACAACCAGGAGATCACTGCAACTCACACAAGTTGGAGAATTATCTCTCTCTCTCTCTCTCTCTTGCTCTCACACACACACAAAGGGAGCCGCATGTGATTGCGGGACCCTTACAAAAAACTGCTAATCATTGACACATGCTAGCCTGTAATAATCCCCCCCAGAAAAATCTACTTTGCATTTGATATATTGCAAATATATGCCATCACACACACTGGCATTTAAAGGGTTAGAATTATAAAATGAATATGTGGTGTTATGATCAGGGCTGAAGTTGAATAAAATATTGTATTTATCAATTACAAAAAAACTGAAAATCCATACAAATCTGTGTTGTTGCTAATCATACATTATACTAGCCTGTTTTTTAACAATAATTTGTGATGCCATCACAAACACTGGCATTTAAAGGGTACAAATAAAAAAATTCCTGCACCAGAATGCAGGAAATGAAATCTTTGTAACAAAATAATTCCTGGTGGGGGACCCCCAGACCCCCTGCTTAAAAAGTGGCCGAACTGGGGCTATATTTTGCACTATATTTCCTGGCCTGAATGATTTCCCCAGTCCGGCCCTGGTTAAAAGCCTCCAATGCTTATTAGTGTGTGTGCGTTTGAACGTTTGCATGTTTCAACCATACATTTCCATTTATAAAAAAATTTAATAAAATTATATAAATTTTACCTCCTATAATAGTGGGGGTCGCGGCTCTCTAACACCGTTTTCTTTGGGTCGCGGCCTGAAAGGTTTGGGAACCCCTGCTCTAGTGCAGACGAGTTGCTGGTGGCCCTGTGTGATACGGGGGACAGGACGCCTTGTGCCTTTTTTGGTGATAGCAGGGTACCCATCTCCTCTAGTGCTGCTGCTGCACCTCGTGGTGTGTCTTTCATGATTATCTCTCGTGCTTGTATGAGTTTGATGTCCTTGGAGGTCACTAAGGCATGACGTATGTGTGCTGCAAGAAGCTTTGATCCGAGGCAATTTGAGAAAAAACTAGGGATGTTCGATATTGGCTTTTTTACCGATACAATATACCGATATTGTCCAACTCTTAATTTCCGATACCAATATCAACCGATACCCCCCCCCCCCCCCCCCCCCAAACGGAATAATTTCAGGTAATTAACATTACATATCTCTTGTCGTGGAATTAACACAACATTATGCATACTTTTGACAATAAATAAAATCAGAATCTGTTCTTACTTGCTTGCCTGGGTAAATAAAGGTTAAATAAATGTAAACAAATATATATATATATATATTTTTAAACGATACAGATATTTTCCAATATCAAATTATCAACACCCAAAGCAAAGAGACTTAGAAGCGTGGCTAACGACGCTAGCGAAGCTAACAGCGGGCATACCGGAGCGCACGCTAATGACGAGGCACCAAAGGAACGTTGTGTTATCCGGCAAAGAAGATACGAGGCTAGCGGTGAAGCTAGCAGAGCAGAGCTAACGGAGCTACTCTGCGCAGAGACGACGAGGAAAACGGAGCTGCTAGCGAAACGGCTAACAAACACTACCCAGCCTGAGCTAGCGGCTAACAGTGAAGAGACTATTCTGCACCGAGGAGCGCCACAGGATTGTTGCGGTAGCCAACACCAAAGGTACGAGGCTAGAGCTAGCAGGACGGCTATTGAGACGGCTAGCAGAAAAGCTAACAAGGCTATTGCAACAAGGCCACAGGACTTTTGTGAGAGCCGACAGACTAGGCCTAATGCAAAAACAAACGGCCCCAGAACTGTTGGAAAGAAGAATGCTAACTTCACACAGAAAACAGACTGCATATCGATTGGAGATTCCACAACAAGGTATGTGGAAATGGCAAACACAGAAAATCTATGTCTAGACAACACATCTGTGAAGGAGCTGTCCGAAATACTTCCAACACCAACACTCATCGGACCAGACAGAACAAAAATGGTCATTCACTCTGGATCTTTTGACATCCTGTGAATGAAAACAGGCACAGAAACACTGAAAGAAGATTTCACCCGTTTAATGAACACACTAGACAAATATTAGGGATGCTCGATATTGGCTTTTTTACCGATACCGATATTCCGATATTGTCCAACTCTTAATTTCCGATACCGATATCAACCGATACCGATATATTTTTATTTTTTTAATTTTTTTTTTATTATTGCAAAACAGAAATTATTAAAAGTCAGTACTCAACACATAATGCATAATGAAACTAACAGTCAAGGTGGTTAAAATTACATGCAAGTACAGAAACAAGACAACAAAAAAAGTCTATAATAATATTTTAACCGATACCGATATATGAAGGGTTTCCCCGTCCAAAAAACTGAATAATTTCAGGTAACTAATCATTTCACTGGATATATATATAACAAATATTGTTATTGTTTTTTTTTTTTTAACCGATACCGATATTTTCCGATATCACATTTTACTGCCGATATCGGCCGATAATATCGGTCGGCCGATAATATCGGACATCCCTAACAAATATCAAGATGTATCCATCAGTGGACCAATTGCATGCTTTCGCAGAGGACAAGAAGCCTTTAGTCTACTACAAAATTTAAATTCATGGCTAGAATCTGCCTGTCATATACATGGACTGAAATTCATTGACAATTTTAATGTTTTCTGGAATAATCCTGAACGCTTTCAAAGGGATGTCCGATATTATGTGATATCGGAAATGATCGGTATCGGTTTAAAAAATCTATTTTATTTATTTATTTTTTACATTTATTTAACCTTTATTTACCCAGGCAAGCAAGTAAGAACAAATTCTGATTTTATTTATTGTCAAAAGTATGCATAATGTTGTGTTAATTCCACGACAAGAGATAATGTTAATTACCTGAAATTATCCTGTTTTTTGGGGGGGGAAACCCTGCATATATCGGTATCGGTTGATATCGGTATCGGAAATTAAGAGTTGGACAATATCGGTATATCGGTATTGGTAAAAAAGCCAATATCGAACATCCCTAGTCAAAACACGCAGAGGCACTGTACAAGAAGGGCCAGAGCCGACTCTACTTCCTCAGAAGGCTGAGATCCTTCAATGTCTGTACAAGGATGTTGAGGATGTTCTATGAGTCGTGGTGGCGGGCGCCTTCTTGTATGCTGTGACCTGCTGGGGCAGCGGACTGAGAGCAGGGGACACAAACAGGCTGGATAAGCTGGTCAGGAAGGCCAGTAGCGTGGTTGGGGTGGAGCTGGACTCCCTAGCGAGGGTGGCGGAGAGGAGGAGCCTTGCTAAGCTCCAGGCCATCAGGGAAAACCCCTCCCACCCACTATACACAGACTTGGCTGACAGGAGGAGCATGTTCAGTGCTAGGCTCACACTACCTAAATGCAGCACTGAACGGCACAGGAAGTCCTTCATTCCAACAGCCATCAGACTATACAATGCATCACTGTGCCTCACTGCATCACTGAGCACAGAGTGACAATTACCATCTTCCTGGACTCTTACTTTTTAAACTTTTTAAACAGCACTGTGCAATATTACACCTACTGTAGACTTCAGTATATTTTTACTGTATTTATTTACTGTATATTTTATTCCATTTTACTCTATTTTATTATATTCTTATCCTAGGCAATTTGATTTGTTTTGTTATTCTTATTCGTGACCTGTTCTGTCTAAATGTTTAATGTTGAGCGATTTGCTGAGTAAAATTTCCGTCGGGATAATAAAAGTATTTCTATTCTAACCTCTCGCTTCCATTTAGCACACAGCCCTGGCCTTATAAGGAGCTGACGGGGTGTGTCTGTATACAAATTCAGGTGTACGAGAATGCACTTCCAGTTTGAGAATAAGTGACGTACTTCATTCAGGGGATCGCAGCTGCGATCAATTTGGCAACTTAAGAGAACCTGCGCGTTGATGAATCCGGGGGTCATAGGTTCTCTTATGAACTTCCAACGAGGTTGTCGTAAGAGGAAACTTAGGACAATGTTGGTGAATGAGGTCCAATGGTTGCTATGTGCAAAACAACAGTTGCAATGTGGTGATATATGTGAAATAGATAAACAAAAACACAATAATTGTATGTCTTATTACTGGATCTTGTAAACAAGTCACAGCAGAACAGTAATGTGACATGGCTGGTCATACTTACATTTAATGTCCATAAAAGCAAGTTACAATCCCTTCACAGGTACTTTTGCAAAAAGCACTCACCAATGAACACACCTGTGTTAAATCAAGGCTAGGTTGATCAACTAATCAAGAGCACCTGCATACATTTTAGCTGACAAACAAGAAATGTCCAGTTATCATTTTAAGGTTTGAAATGAATGTAGTGCAGAATTATTGTGACATGCTGTATGAATAATGAAATAACAAACCAGACATAGCCTACAAACTTGCTCAAACTATTTACAATAACATAACAGCGTGCATGCGTGCGTGTGTGTGTGTGTGTGTGTATAGTATTATATTGTGTAATATACTCTTCTATTGTGATATATTATTTTGACATAGGGTTTTCTTAATGTCTAGTTTTAATTTGTTGTTAGGTTGTAATTCAAAATTGTAACTCATTACACCTGGGTAAAACAGAGTCCATTCTCTTCGGATCAAATAACAAACTCAGCAAAACCAACGGCTTCTCTGTTACAGTGGGTGACAATATTGTCGCAAGGAAAGATGAAATTACATACCTGGTTCCATCCTAGAGGCAAATCTTTCCTGTGACAAAATGGCATCCAATGTAATCAAAAAAGTCAACCAATGAACAAGATTCTTGTACCGGATCTCCTCTCTGGTAAACAAGAATACCCTGAAGACGCTGGCAGGAGCACTCATTCAAGGGTACTACGACTATGCTTGCACCGCTCATGGTACCAAAGCACCTCAAAGGCACAAAAAACAAGATTACAAACATCACAAAACAAACTGGTCAGACTACTGCTTGACCTTACTCCTAAAACCCACCTCACCCCTGCCCATTTTGACAACCTAGGATGGCTTAGAGTAGAGTACAGCAACTTGCAATGCCTATGTTATTCACTCTCAACATGGATAAAACATAAAGTATGCATATAATAAAAATAATATGATGAAAATAAAATAAATATCATATTCTCAAAATAAACTGACGGGCCAGAAATGATTGCTGGCGGGCCAATTTCAGCCCGCGGGCCGCCTATTGCAGACCCCTGCCATGGACCAATGAAAGCAGATCTCCCCACATGAAGCAGGGCTGGAGTAAACAGGGAATTACGTTATTTTATTGGGGAAAGCCCTGGCCAGAAGTCTAAGCCACTAGGTGGTAGGGCTGCATGATTCTTGCTCAAATGTGAATCACGATTTTTCTCCCTAAAAATTGAGATCAC
Organism: Notolepis coatsorum; assembly: GCF_963971535.1. NCBI lineage: Eukaryota > Metazoa > Chordata > Actinopteri > Aulopiformes > Paralepididae > Notolepis > Notolepis coatsorum. The sequence goes on along the minus strand of NC_140165.1, from coordinate 155,096,776 downwards.
GATTCTCTCTCGCGATTCTTATTTTTTCAATAAAAACATTTATTGCACTCTTTCTTAAAGGAAAACTTCAACATTTTGGGAGATTATCTTATTTGCCATCTACCCTGGAGTTAGACAAGAAGATACATACATTTTTCTTCTCTGTGCATGCAGTAGGAGTAGGAAGATGCGCACCGTTAGCCTAGCTTAGCGTCAGTCACTGGAAGTAGGTTCCTCCGTTAGCCTATTTCCCAACACTGAGCATGGGCGGGCAGGTACTTGTCGCGAGCAGAGAGTGTGCGTGTGTGCATGAGTGGCGAGTGTGTGTGTGTAAATGCAGCCCCATATAGGGGCGGAAAGGAGAGTAGGAGAGAACGGCAAGAGCATAGAGCGTGCGTGTGTGTGCATGAGCGGCTCGAGTGGCGTGTGTGTGTGTGTGTGTGTGTGTGTGTGTGTGTGTGTGTGTGTGTGTGTGTGTGTGTGTGTGTGTGTGTGTGTGTGTGTGTGTTGAGAGAGTGTGTATACTAGTATTATATTGTGTAATATACTCTTCTATTCATTGTGATATATTATTTTGACATAGGGTTTTCGTAATGTCTAGTTTTAATTTGTTGTTAGGTTGTAATTCAAAATTGTAACTCATTATACCTGGGTAAAACAGAGTCCATTATCTTCGGATCAAATAACAAACTCAGCAAAACCAACGACTTCTCTGTTACAGTGGGTGACAATATTGTCGCAAGGAAAGATGAAATTACATACGCCGTGGGATTCATCAATTTCGATTTGAACTTGACTCCGTGCTTACATCTACGCACAGGTCAGACCTGGCGTACCTAGCGCCCAGTGGTAGAATATATTATTACAACAAGGAAATGAGCTTCTGTGCATAATAACACTGGCACGTTCTGTACGAACCGTAGTTCATTATAGTTCATTGTAAAATAGCAACAGTAGTGTAATTATGGTCAAAACCCTATAAATAGCATTTGGAATAATAGATCTTTCTCTCAGAATGAATGCAGCATGGTTTATATAGCGTTATCGGAATATACAGGGTGTAGGCTACTGACTGACTGCGCTCCGCGTAGCTTGATTGATTGATTGATTGAAAAGTTTATTAACAGATTGCAGAATGGGTACAGTACAGTACAGCTCAGTACATACAATTGTTAATTGGGGATGCAGACCAACTTTCGTCTTGTTTACATCAGGGTCCCCCATTTTCAATTCATCATAAATCATAAAGCTCAACTCGTTATTATTCTGCGCAGACCGCAGAAACACGGGAACGTTTTGATTATATTTAAAAGGCTTTACGTTAAACGAAACAAGTGGAACTTCGAAGCTGTAAGCAGAATACAAGTCATATGAATATAGTGTTCTTCCCCCTTTTTACTGTATAAGAAAGAATAGAAAACGCATTGCAATGACACTATAGTGGACAGACTATGTATATGATGGGATTCAAGTTCGCGTTTTTGTTGCTCATAGGCATGCTGTCAGAGTATGATATCTTAATCAAACATTCTAGAACATTTTGTCGTCACAGATCATGTCCTAATAGAACATAGGCTATGGCATGGATCGTGATATTGTGTGGACTGTTATTATTACTGTACACCGGTACCACCCATTGTGACAACAGCCTTGTGAGTCCCGCACACAAACATGATGGAATTCAAGTTCATGTATTGAAAGGCAGGCTATCATACATGCAGTGAGATTCATTGTTCTTGTATACGCTCTCGTATTATATTGTTTATATAGGCTACCCAATACTGACATCAAAATAGATTGTAGTATGCCTCTAGAAATCATATGCAGCAGGTAGAAAATTGACGGGAGATCCATCGCGATTTGGAATAAAATTGAGGAGAACTTTAATCCCTGGGGTATTAATCAAACAACACGGGAAAAGGCAGTCATATTCCAGCGCGGTCTTTATTAGCCGACAACAAAATAGATGCATCTAAAAATCATATAGCCAATCGAACACAACTAATAAAGGCATTCATATTACAGCACGGTTATAATGACACACAACCAACGCCAAACAGTGGTCAACGAACGGTCTTTATTAGTATTTTGAGCTGTCCAGGCAGAATTGCAGCAATGGTCTTAGGGAGCCGTTGATATCTGACATCACCGTTTACGAGTCCGCCTTTTATTTATCCCACAATACGCGATAGTGTCTTCTTGGTTCGACAGCAGTGAACAATCTTCGTGGAGTTTCTCAGGGTTCCGCTCGGGTCCGTCCATTATTTCACATCCCATGGGGGGTGTTTCCTCATTTTCATGACCATATATGGATAATCATGCACGAGCATTGACGGTAGAACAAAGTGGTATTCATCAACACGGAGGACCATAGAGCCTGCGTACGCACGTGTGATGAATGCCGACTTCCCTGTGCGTACGCTAGTTCTACATTCCGTGCTTACGTGTGGAAGTAGGTCAAGTTCTACGTCCACGTTGATGAATGAGGGCCCCTAGAGGCAAATCTTTCCTGTGACAAAATGGCAGCCAATGTAATCAAAAATGATCTCGTAGACCCTAATCAGTCAGGCTTCCGGACTGGCCACTCCACAGAAACGGCCCTCATTGCGGTCACAGAGGCACTTCACTTAGCAAAAGCAAAAGGCCTCTCCTCTGTCCTGATTCTCCTAGATCTATCTGCAGCCTTCGACACAGTCAACCATCAAATCCTCCTCGCAGCCCTCGCAGGAATGGGAGTGGCTGGATCTGCGCTGACATGGCTGACATACCTCAATGACCGCTCCTACCAAGTGTCATGGAGGGACCCTGTCGGCCACCCGCCCCCTGCGGACGGTTGTCCCCCAGGGCTCGGTCCTAGGACCCCTTCTCTTCTCCCTCTACACTAAATCACTGGGTAACATTATCACGTCTCATGGCTTCTCATATCATTGTTATGCCGATGATACTCAACTCTTCCTCTCCTTCCCTCCCTCAGATATCCACGTCTCTGAGCGGATCTCGGCCTGTCTGTCCGACATCTCCGCCTGGATGACGACCAACTAGGGCTGGGCGATATAACGATAACGATAAATATCGCGATATATTTGAATAATCGATATCGAAAAGAAAAAAATATCGGAAAAAGAAATATCGATATTTTTTTTGTGACCTGCAACAGGGCAGTTTTAAAACCAGAGACAGTGGACAGACTTGTCTTTCTTGCCTGCAACTTAAAGTAATGGCTTTGCTTGTCCAAATGACAATACTGACCAAATTGAGATTTATTTTTCTCTTGTCCATTTATTTTGTTTGCTTTCTAATTTAAAATACAGTTTGAAACCGTCTGTACACAGTAGGCTATGTGTGCTAGCAGAGCTAGACTCCAGTCACGAGTCACATGTGCGGTGGTTTGTCCACCAAAAAAGCGCCAAAAGATAGAAAAGAAACTAGCAGAGCCAGAACTGTTCAACTCCCCTGGAGCCACAGCCAGCAGAGAAGCCGGTTTACTTTAGCTTTTAAACCAGCTGCAGCCTGAGAACTGGAGTGTGAGGGACTGTAACACTAAAGATGGCGGCAACGACAAAGAATTGCTGCAAAATAAACATACATCTGTTTTTTGTTTGTTTTTTTTATAACAATTTCGATAATTATCGATATCGAGTGATATGATAACATTATCATATCGTTATCGCGATATGATTTTTTGCCATATCGCCCAGCCCTACGACCAACCACCTCAAACTGAACCTAAGCAAAACAGAATTGCTCCACCTGCCGGCCAAATCCTCCCCCCTGACCGACCTTTCCATCACAGTCGAGAATGCAGCTGTGAACGCGTCCCCGACCGCCAAGAACCTTGGTGTTGTCCTTGACGACCAGTTGAACTTCTCTGCTCACATCGCAGCGACAGCCAGAACCTGCAGATTCCTCCTGAGCAACGTCAGAAGGATCCGCCCCTTCCTGACAAAAGAAGCCACCCAACTCCTCGTCCAATCAACAGTCATCTCCCGCCTCGACTACTGCAACGCACTGCTAGCTGGCCTCCCGGCCGCCTGTATCAGTTCCGCAACCGTTTCCATTTCCGGGGTAGGCCTGATTGGCCGAGACGGCCACGTGACGCGCGTGGCACGCCCCCGCGGCAGCAAGCGCCCTACTGCTGGAGTTCGCCTCGCCTTTCACATCGCTGCCGTTGGCGAAAGCAGGATGAGGCGAGAGCGTAGATTTTGCTGTGTATCATTTAATCATTTATCATTTAACATTTGAAAGGCATACATTGTTGTCATACAGAAGTACAGAATACTTTTATCCAAAATGCTTCTTACTGTTACACTGTTAGAGACTGTGCTAGACAAATTAATGACTAATTCGGTCAGAAATAACGTAACTAATAACGTTAGTAAGCACTGCTTATATGCTTATTATGTCTGCGGGGTACAGTAAACGTTTCTCCCGGTACATTCTGAAGAGCACACCGCTGTATGTTGGAGAACCAGCGGTCTTCCGCTCCTCCTCACTCGAGTGAGAGCAAAGCCGATGCCGCTCGCGTGAGCATATTCTCCCCGCTGGTGATCGCAGCACGGAGGGTCGCGGACCAGCCTGGCAGCATAGCTATAAAGACATATTCATAATCCAACATATGTGTAAAGAAACAACATATTCCGATTGGAAGGACTCCCATCTCCTCCTCGCGTCTCACACAGGGCTGAGCTGTGCACGGCTTTGCTCTCACTCGAGTGAGGAGGAGCGGAAGACCGCTGGTTCTCCAACATACAGCGGTGTGCTCTTCAGAATGTACCGGGAGAAACGTTTACTGTACCCCGCAGACATAATAAGCATATAAGCAGTGCTTACTAACGTTATTAGTTACGTTATTTCTGACCGAATTAGTCATTAATTTGTCTAGCAGTCTCTAACAGTGTAACAGTAAGAAGCATTTTGGATAAAAGTATTCTGTACTTCTGTATGACAACAATGTATGCCTTTCAAATGTTAAATGATAAATGATTAAATGATACACAGCGAAATCTACGCTCTCGCCTCATCCTGCTTGGGGGGGGGGGGGGGGGGGGATCGAACCCCAACTAACCTTACTGTCACTTGTCCTAATAAACTAACCTACACTGTAACACGCAACACTTTGATGAACATTGTTACTCAGCTGATAGAGTTGTACCCTTCCTGATGACTTGTCGTACAGAACTTGTAAGTCGCTTTGGATAAAAGCGTCAGCTAAATGACTAAATGTAAATGTAAAAAAAGTCAACCAATGAACAAGATTCTTGTACCGGATCTCCTCTCTGGTAAACAAGAATACCCTGAAGACTCTAGCAGGAGCACTCATTCAAGGCTTGCACCTCATGGTACCAAAGCACCTCAAAGGCACAAAAAACAAGATTACAAACATCACAAAACAAACTGGTCAGACTACTGCTTGACCTTACTCCTAGAACCCACCTCACCCCTGCCCACTTTGACAACCTAGGATGGCTTAGAGTAGACGACAGAGTACAGCAACTTGCAATGGGCCTGGTCTACAAGATACACTACACCACTAAGGTACCCATGTACATGTCAAAATACTTCAGTGAATACCATGACCACAACACCAGAGGGAGCTCCACAAATCATGTTCAACCCAGATTCGGCACAAACAAGGGACTAAACACGTTTTGCAATTATGCCACATCAATGTGGAACGCCCTACCCAAAGCTGTAAAGGAATGTGGATCACTACCCACCTTCAAAACCACTCCCGTAAAACTGGCCCCCGTAAATGTCCAAACCAACCCTCCCACCCACCCACCCCGCCTAATGTACAGTTTCCTCCCCCTCGTATGTATATATTTTCTGTTAGGATTTTCTGTTAGAATAACAGTACTGTATATTTGCATATCTTGTATGTCACAAATGTAACAGTACTGTATACCTGTATGTCATGTATGTCAGGTTTCAGGCAGCCATACTGGAAGAAAGAGAAACATTCTGTGCAAGGCCTTTATTGTGTGTGTGTGTGTGTGTGTGTGTGTGTGTGTGTGTGTGTGTGTGTGTGTGTGTGTGTGTGTGTGTGTGTGTGTGTGTGTGTGTGTGTGTGTGTGTGTGTGTGTGTGTGTGTGTGTGTGTGTGTGTGTAAACAGCACGCAGCCCGTATGGGGGCGGAGAGGAGAGGAGACTAGGAGAGAACGACAAGAGCACAGAGTGTGTGCGCGTGTGCATGAGCGGCTCGAGTGGCGAGTGTGTGTGTAAACAGCATGCAGCCCCATATGGAGACAGAGAATAGAGGACCGATAGGAGGGGACGGCAAACAAGACCTAGGCCAGTGGTGCCCAACCAGTCGATCGCGATCGACAGGTAGATCGCGGGCTGATTTCAAGTAGATCTTGATTAATAAAATGTGATTATAAAAAAGAAAAAAAAGAAAAAAAAACATTTTTTTTTTTTTTTTTTTTTGCTAAATCAACTCTTCCTCTCCTTGTTAACTACAACAAGCAATGCTGTTTGTTATTTAAGATGAGGTCGGACTCGGCACTGACATATTTGTGTTCATTATGCTGCTTTTATAAAGCCTCAAATGACGGCTTACAATATACAATTTTGGCTGGTAGCTCTCGGGCTAGGTGGTAAATAAAAAAGTTGATCTTGGTTCAAAAAAGGTTGGACACCCCTGACCTAGGCTAACGGAGGAACCTACTTCCAGTGACTGATGCTAGATATGCTAACGGTGCGCGTCTTCCTACTCCTACTGCATGCACAGAGAAGAAAAAGGTATATATCTTCTTGTCTAACTCCAGGGTAGATGGCAAATAAGCTAATTTCCCAAAATGTTGGAGTTTTCCTTTAACACTTTCTCCGCCAATAACGTCATACAACGGGTTTCAAGTTCATGCGAATTCTGCCAGATCACGGCGTACAACGTTATTGTGATCATATTTCATATTTTCGCCATGGTATTCATATTTCACTCACGGAGCCTTGTATGATGCTGTGGGACTCAGCACAACTCTGCAACGCTTCAACACTGCGACCTGGTGGATGATCGGCGAGTTGCCAAACCGGATATGCCTGTTGCATATCGGTGCGTCTCCTAAATCCGTCCGGCCACTCGTATATCATCCCAGGACTCTAGCCACACACGTGGATATGGATCGCTGCCATAACTCAATAATCCACATGATTTGGGCGTATATTAGTATTATACAAACCGGAAATGGATCGCCTCGATCCCCATCACATAACTGGGATCTGTTTGCTCCAGTATCATCGCCCCAACGGTAAGAGGAGGCTGCCGTGAGTTTCAGCGTTTTTGTTTATTATTATCGATGCAAACTGCTCTGATCTATATATCACCCATACTACATAAATCATTTAACGACGATCACGGAATTATAAACGACCCCCCCCCCCCCCCTCCGTTCACCCGCGCATGATCAGTCATAACGTTTAGGACCATGTACAGTTGAAATTTTTAATATAACGTGTATCGGCAACAAATGGCATTTGATAATGTATATATACATTTATGCCTATATCTCACGTTCTAGGAATTACTGCAGAAAACGATAAAAACATATTTATATTCTAGACGGTATTTTTGTATGAATGTGTGAATGAAAAGGTAAAACGTTCCTACATCCTGAACGATAGATAATCGATGTTGAATGGGCCATAGTAATGTCAATTTAGCAATACAATTAAAAAAGTTATAGCCCTGCAAAGAAGGTAAACATCTCCATAGACTTAGAGTGGTGGCAGTGATCAAACATTGATGGATATAAGCGTGGCAGAGAAAGTGTTAAGGCGAGACACCGCAGGTGAATAGGCAAATGTATACAACGGCATGCAAATTTCTCGATTCTGATTGGCTGAAACAGTCAATTTACACGTATGTATTTTTCATAATTCCACGCTCTTGGTCCCAGGACCCGCCCACAACCAAATTACTATCACTCCGCCGTGCGGCTTTTTAGGAAAAAACAAGATGGCGGACAATAATCTTTAACAAATGGATATGTTGATAGCGTCATAACGACTAAATATAAACCGATTCTGTCACGGCGAATGTCTTAGTTCTTTAAACAATGTTGGATGATGTAATTGATGGGTCATGAGTCATTGTGGAACAAAATAAAAATCGCGCGAATTGATTGATTGATTGATTAATTGCAATTATTTTTTTAATTTTTCTTCTCCTTTTTATAGAAGCAACTGGGAAGTGCGCTGTTTTAAGTAAGGGTGGACTGAATGGATATGTTGATAGCGTCATAACGACTAAATGGAAAACGATTCTGTCACGGCGAATGTCTTAGTTGCTTAAACAATGTTGGATGATGTAATTGATGGGTCATGAGTCATTGTGGAACAAAATAAAAATCGCGCGGATTGATTGATTGATTAATTAATTGCAATTTTTTTTTACCTACTTTCAAGCAGCTGGGAGGTGCGCTGTTTTAAGTGAGCATGGCCTATTGAATTGATTGATTGATTGATTGATTGCTAATTTTATTACTGTCTGCCTGGTTTCCAACTGGTTAAGTTTAGGCCCTCTTTCGAAGTTGGTTAAGGTTAGAGTTTGTCTTTAGAGCAGGGCGATAGACCACCAGCCCTGGTTCCAAACTCTAACCTTAACCAACTTCGAAAGAGGGCCTAAACTTAACCAGTTGGAAACAAGGCGGACAGTAATAAAATTAGCAATCAATCAATTCAATAACCCACGCTCACTTAAAACAGCGCACCTCCCAGCTGCTTCTATAGAAAGTAGGTTTTAAAAAAATTAACTTTTTTTTCCTATAGGGCAAAGACATTTTTTTTTGTTTTTTTACCTACTTTCTATAGAAGCATCTAAGAATGAAGTTCTATAGAAAGTAGGTTAAAAATTAAAGAAAAGTTGGATGTGTTAGTTGGTTGGATGTCTAGGTGAAAGACAGTTGGATGTGTTAGTTGGTTGGATGTCTTAGTTGAAAGACAGTTGGATGTGTTAGTTGGTTGGATGTCTTAGTTGAAAGACAGTTGGATGTGTTAGTTGTTTGGATGTCTTAGTTGAAAGACAGTTGGATGTGTTAGTTTGTTGGATGCACTTCCGAGCTGCTTCCACATGGAGGCAACTTCTCTTTTTTGTTGTTGTGGGAACTACTTTTTCTGGCGGATGGTTTTTCCAATAAATCTTCGATTAATGTGTGTTTATTGTATAGCAATAAGGTTGGATGAATGTGCCATCGGCTGAGCCTCGGGCCTAACGACCACCCCTAGGCATGGTTTATTTTTCACAAACCACTCCTGCACGTGATGTAATGCTTAAATAATTGTTTTGGTTGATTTTGAGATTTTGTTATATTTAGCTTTTTTGTTATAACATGTCTTCTATGAAACTAGTGACAATAAAACCTCAATAACACACATTTAGTTGTTTATTTTACTTCATTTTGCCTGATTGCACCCATAAATGTGCACATATTTAATGGGGAAGTGCCTCATTTGCATATATAAAGATATAATTCAGAAAACTTGCAATATATCTTTTCTTAGTTTATATGTACATAACAAACTGGGAAAGTTTCATAGTGATATCTATTCAAATATTTTTTTTGCCTATTAGGGGGTACTACACTGTTACTACACTGTTTGTAGCCTGTGTGTAGTTCTGTTCAGTTCAATAACATCATTATTATTATGTTATTATGTTATTCAGTTATCAGGCATGTGTTTAGGTTGTCTATTACTAATGGTTTGATTAGGTATTGTGTTTGTAAATAGCTGTTTCAAATAAAAATGTATGGCATTTTACAATACAGAACTTTGAAGGTGTTTTCCAAAATTTTTTGTTTTTATGCGTTTTTCTTACAAACTTTGGTAAACATGTACCATTTCCCTAGTACCTACACACACCATACTTTCCACATTTCTTCCTATATATACCATCTTTGTCCAGAGGGGTTTGTTGATATATCATTCATAGCCTGATTTATAGTACATTTATACCAAAAAACCTGGTGAAATTAGATTTTTTTATGACTGTAGACAGCATTTCCTGATTTATGGGATGATAAAAAGACATAGCCACAATCCCTTCTGGACAAAGTTCACTGTGTTATGTGTCAACATAATGAAACACATTTTTTAAATCTGGCATCATCCAATGTTGGTATTTAAACCCTAACATCATATGCAAATTAGTGCATATTTAATTAGATAATGCCTATTTTGCATATATAAACATAAGATCTCAGAAAACTTGCAATACATTTTTTCTTAGTTGTTATGTACATAACAAACTGGGAACGTTTCATAGTGATATAGTATAGTAGTCCCGACTCTAGCGTCAGAATGTTATGAAGTGGACGGCCATTTTGGATAATACAATGTTTTTACCCAGTACACACATTACAAAAACATTTCTACATAACACATTTTCCGTGGGATGGAACCGTTGTGTTGTCCAGCTCCTACCTCTCATCTGGAACCCAAAAACAGAAATCTGGCGACAAGTCAACACAAAAGTAAGAAAATATATTGAATGTTGAATTAATAGTGTGTTTTGCTTTGCATCGTGTAAGTGTGATTGATATCGCAACTGGGATTGTTCTGAAGCAAATAAGTCAACACGTGAATTCAGCGTGACGTGAATGCATAGGGGAATAGGAGCAAGTGTTTTAATGCAACTGATCTCCATTTTGACGCAGTTGCAAATACATCAGAATCGTCATCATTTAGAAATTAGATTGCATACGTCTATGAATCGACATTGCGATTTATTATTATTATTATTTTTTTATTATGTTTTTGTAGATTTTTATTGTTTTTACTACCGGGCAGTCCGGTAGAGAGAGAGAGGAAGAACAGGAGACATTCGGCAAAGGACGCCGGGATCAGGAATCGAACCCGGGTCGGCCGCTTCGCACTAAGTGGATCTGGGGTAAACAGGAAGTCAGTGACAGACAAGTCAGTGTGTGAGTAATGAATGAATGAATGAATGAAAACTTTATTTAACAGATTGCAGAATGGGTACAATACAGTACGGCTCAATACATACAATTGTTAAGGGGATGCAGACCTGAGAAAGACGTCTGTCTTGTTTCCATCAGGGTCCCCCATTTTGGCAGAAACTTTCTTACTAATGCTAATGTTAATAACACTATTACACAGAGAGCAGTAAGTGTGTTTGTAAATCAGTGTGTTTGTCTGTGTGGTTGTCAGCGTTGGCATGCTAATGAATAACAGGAAACAGGAAGTGAGTGACAGACGCTAGACAAGAGGTACGCTAGAACCATTCTTACCGTCTAGTGTTAGAATGCTAATGCTAATAACACTATTACATACAATGAAATTATGTAGATCTTCATCTATATAATTTCATTGAGCTGTAATTAACACAAAGATTCAGTGTCCTCTAGGGGTGTAACGGTACGCGGATACGTACTGTACCGCGTCAATGTGGTCCTCCGGTACAGTACGGGCTGTGCACCGTACGATTACAACGGTATGGTCAACCTTTTTTTGCGGAACTTAAATCCCCCCGGCCCCACGTAATTTATCAACAACACTGCGGTCTGCTGTGAGCATTCTAAAACAAACGTGTGTTTAACCGACCGTGAATTAAAGTGTCAATGCTGTTTGTCATTTTAACAGCAGATACTTTCTTAAATGCCATCCTCCCGAGAGAGGGGTGTTGACGGGGAGCTTGCTGGTGTTATTTAGCATTGAACAGCTAACCGAAAGCTAGCATTAACTAACATTAAAGGTTTAGCCATATAACGTTACCTTGGCTAACGTTGGGGCTATTCATAATCCAGCAATAATGGCTGCAGACCTGCAAGCAAAGTACAGCAAGTTGGCAAAGGAGTATTCCAACGTAAATCACATTTTCACCAGTAACGTTAGTCTTTCCATCTCTCGGTAGCTCCTGCTAGCTAACCTAGCTCACGTTAGAGTCGTCGTCACTGAACCACCTCGCGTACACAATTAATGACATGTTGCGGACAGCCATATCGGTGACAATGTTTAGCTTTTAGTGCCAAATGATAAGAGTCTGAGGCGGAGTCTCAAAAGAGAATGTTGAATATTTATTGTGCAAAAATCATTCACAACAGATCCTCTATGCTACATCAACGGAGCCTTGTAGACCGAGTAGGGTATATCTGCAGAGCCACTGGGTAGCGAGTGCAACACTGTGTAATGTCCGTGTGTGGATCATTGGAGTAGGGTATATCTGCAGTGCTGCAGCCATACTCGTTGTATAGATTTGTATTAGTATCATTAATCAATCACCTGTTGTTGAATAAATACCATTACTTTCTAGTTGTTACTAAAAAACAGTATATATAAAACAGTAGCTGTATAAAAAAAAAAGTATAATTTATATTAAAAAAAAAACTGTACAGAAAAAATACCGAACCGTGACTTCAAAACCGAGGTACGTACCGAACCGTGGATTTTGTGTACCGTTACACCCCACTGTCCTCTGGTAACATCACAGTATTCAAACTAACCTGTCAAACTAGTCAAACTAAATGAATGTGTGCAAAACCTTGGGATATGTGTGAGATCATGTGCAAAATAAATTAAATAAGTGCCCCCCCCCCCTTTTTTTTTAACAAATTTTTTTTTTTTTTTTTTTTGACATGACATACAAACATTTACAGTAGAAATCCACTATAAATCACAGGGCTATTACCGACATAATACTAACAATCATGACAGCCCGGTTTTTTAAATTAAAATAGATGTAGATTAAAGATATACACAGATTAATTACAATACAATACAACACATAAATGCTCTTGCACACAAGTGCCCCTTTAAGCATGTGGGTGTGGTTAACCTTTAAGCATGAGGGTCTGGTTAACCTTTAAGCATGTGGGTGTGGTTAACCTTTAAGCATGAGGGTGTGGTTAACCTAGGCCAATGAAAGTAATCATCTGTACTGTGTTCACATGACACCTCTCATTAATATCTATGACAAATGGTTCATGATGGAAATTAATTCAAATAAAATACTTGTCATTGCTCAATGTAAAAAATATTACAGGACTTGCATCCCTGGCCCATGTGGCAAGTTTCATCCACCACAGCCTTAGATTATATTAGATTGAAATGTATTCTCGAAGTCAACTTCCTGTCTTTTTAACTTTCTGTCTAAGTGCATGTCTATGGCTTGGGGGAAACATGCACTTAAAATCACCAGAAAGGCTTTCGAAATAGTGAAATGCCATGTTGGCCTCAATATTTTCAAAACAAATTATATGAAAAGGTTATGAGATGAACAAGAATGTGATCAAATATGTAATAAAAACGGAGCTCAACGCATACATTTGATTGTAGAAATCTGTTTGTTTCCCCAATACCAAGATGGCGGCGGTCTCGTGACGTCAGAGTGTCTTCGAGAATTGTCAATGTCATTATACAGCATAAGTACAGTACAACAAAAAGAAGTTTGGCATCCAACCAGAGTGCAAATGCAACAGTAAAGTGCAATAGTAATATAAAATGTATTTAAAAATAAGTTTCAATATAAATAAGATGGCAAAGTTTGTTAAAGGAACACGCCAACTTTTTGGGAAATTAGCTTATTTGCCATCTACCCTGGAGTTAGACAAGCAGATACATACCCTTTTCTTCTCTGTGCATGCATTGTGCCAGTGTAGCCTAGTTCCCAACAGTCATGAAATACACTCCAAATACAACTCCAAAACTTTCCTGTAAACATGTTGTGACCTGTGCAGTGATTTCATCACCTCAAAGGCCCCATTTAAAAAAAAACAGGGCTTTTGAGGTGAGGAAATCACTGCGCCCAGGCAGCAGTGGTTCGGCAAAAACATTTTCTGGGTATATATCTGCTTAGAAAACTAAAATGTATTTTTTTTTCATTTCTCCACGTGGTAAATACACAGGTCACAACATGTTTACAGGAACAATTTGGAGTTCTATTTGGAGTGTATTTTGTGACTGTTGGGAACTAGGCTACACTGGCACACCTACACTTCCAGTGAATGACGCTAAGCTAGGCTAACAGAGCGGCTGTTCCCTAAGCCTAATGCATGCACAGAAAAGAAAAGGGTATCTGCCGTTCCCCGTACCTGGCTAACTGAGTTAGCCGGATAATTTCCAGTATAGCCTGACTTAAGCCGGACCTTTCTGTTCCCCGACGCTCGATTGTCCAAATCACCATGACAACAGATCAAAAAGTTTGAGCCTGGTCGAGAGCAGGGTTAACTTCAGTTAGCCGGATGAACCATGGCTACGCCCCCCGCAAATGAATGACAGCTCGCTTCCTGAAATGATTCTCACAGTCTAGAGATCCCATTTATACCATTCTGAATTATGTTTCTGTGCTTCGTTTTCCTAGAGGGGGCGTTTGAAATGTATAATAATAGAACTAAATGCTGATAATAAATCATATTCAGCCTATAGATTTACTTTGTCCTAAATAAAATAATGCACGTCATATACGGCGCTCGGAGTGCGATACACGCTGCAGGCGCATTGCAAATATTTTTAATGAATGAAACCGGCCGTTTGGCTCTGATTAGTTTCATATATTCTCCGCTGTAGATTTGCTTAACGAAGCGCCCGGATTGTGTTTCATTCAAGCATAGAATTGAAGTGTCTATGCGTGGATTGTGGTTTTTGTGTGATATTGTAACTGGGATTAAAATGTCTGATGAGATGCGCTGTTTGACGGATTTGAGAAATTGAATGAGCCGTTGACGTCACATTAATGCATTTGAGAATAAAGAGATAAAACTTAATTTAAAAGAAAAATATTCGAAACACGGGTCTTTGTCCATTGATGGATAAACAATGGATATATCGCGTATGGCACAGTGGTCCAACGGCTAGTGCTCAAACCTGTCAACCCGACGGCCCGAGTTCGAAACCCCGCGTTTCCAATATAATTTTTTTGGAATATAATATTAATGATTATACGCAAAAGTAGCCTAGTTTTAAGTTAAAATATTATAAATCTACATGCATTGAGGATGTCATTCTTTATATAGCTCTAAACGTGCACCAAAGTATTTACATTGCAAAAAGAAACCGTCACACCACAGTGCAGATAAGTAAAATATCCACCATACATCAATCAATGGATAAGAGAGCCGTATCCTTATTCTGAAACAGTTGAACTAATTATTTTCGCTAGCAAGATCTCATTTGATTATCCAATGCATAAACCTACTGCCAGCAGGCAAGTTTAAAGAAATATAATCTGATTGATTGGGGTAATGAGGGACTTAAAATTAGCCTATAGATTATGCATTTAACTTGTCGGCGAGGCTATTGAGCCGTACTGCAATCTGTAAAATAAAGTTTTAAATCAATTAATCAATCAATGCCGTTGGAAAATCAGGATTTCTGCTATCGATACGTGCTGGCTTTTCAACTGAAGCGGCCGCGCGCACTTATCCTGGGTCTCAAGTCTGGTTCGAGTTAACAAGACTGAATCCACCTTCGAGGAACAGGAAATCCCGGCTTCAAACATCGGGTTAATTGAATCTGGATAATGGGACTCTTGAACGACTTAGTTGAACCAGGTACGGGGAATAGGGCCCTGCTTGTCTAACTCCAGGGTAGATGGCAAATAAGCTAATTTCCCAAAAAGTTGTCATGTTCCTTTAACTGAAATAATACACAATTCATGTATTTATGGTCTGATGTTAGCAAATAAATGTTATCTTAAATTTTTTGGTCACATTTGTGGTGGCCTATTTTGTTTTCAACCAAATGTTGATGACATAAATGTTTATGCTCATAAAAGTATCACAACAGATTGAAAGATTGTCAATCACAAATGTAATTTAGATTAAAGAAAAAATATCTCCAACAAACAAAAGTCCATCATCTGTCCTTCACCTTCAGGAAACTGAAACCTCACTTAGAATTCAGCGCCTGGATGATCAACTGCCTTTGAATGAATGTTTTTTTGTTGTTACCCTAGTGGGAGTATTTTTTTAAAATTACAATTCCATTATGATTTTATGTCCTTTATTTAACAATACAATTAGACATTATAGATGTCTCTGCAATGTGGTCTCTTGTCAAGGGCGTAATTTTGTTTTCAATGGTGGAGGGGACACATTTGGGGGTGTGGTCAGTGATGCGTTGGCGATTTCATACCTAGTTGCACTGTGTTTTAATTGACTTTATTAACCGATTGCCGAATGGGTACAATACAGAGTATGGCTCAATACAAACAATTGTTAAGGGGATGCAGACCAAAAAAGGTCTTTCGTCTTGTTTACATCAGGGTCCCGTCTATCAGATCGATTTATCATTATTATTATTATTATTGGGTACCAAGAGCTTCTTCAAATAGGGAGGTGTAGTGGTTACGTCATTGCCGTTTTTCTGTCCAACCCAATGCATTTCCCCATTGCCCATTTCTAAATCGTCTCGTTTAAAACAAATAAAGCATTAACATTGGCATGGTGTACCTTTCTGTGCTTATTCATCCACAATGTATAGCTCAACATGAAAAAAAAATGCTTAAACAATAATGTTAGTGATAGAAGGGAACTCATTTTGTGCAAAAGTGGAAAGTTTTTCAAATTCCATGTGGCAGAATTGTTACAATAGCCGATAATCCATTTTCCCAATGATAAATCCCTATACGGGTGGAACAACCAGTGATGTCAGACTACACCTTCCTATAACCAGTGGTGTGTTGGTGATTTCATACCTGGTTGCATTGTGTTTTAATGACACCACATGCACGTACTGACATTCACAATTGAACGCTCCTCATAAGTACTGTCTTAGTAACCATCTCTGCAATGGAGTTTATATCAAAATAACAGTATCAACCCCCCGGAACCAAATATAATGGGAACGTTAATTGCAGAAGCTCTTACTCCTGTATCCAATAATAATAATAAATTAAGACTTGATTCAATTGATCAATTTGTGTGAATGAGTGACTGTTATAGTATTTCTACCTGCTCTCATGATACGATACCACATGAAATCCAAAGGATAATTAGCTGGCCAAACATTATCAGTGCCCTCGAAATTATAATTAGCCAAAACTATAATATATAGGCCTATCTCGTTCTGTTTTGCCTCAATATACTTTATATATAATTCTGCGTGTGTGTGTGTGTGTGTGTGTGTGTGTGTGTGTGTGTGTGTGTGTGTGTGTGTGTGTGTGTGTGTGTGTGTGTGTGTGTGTGTGTGTGTGTTGTGGGCAGGAGTGCACAACTAACAAGAATAAGATGGTATAATGGAATATGAATACAGTCTATTCCACTATAGGTAGTGTGCTGTGTGATGACAATACATTTGAATCTAATCTCATTTTGATCCGTCGCAAATCTCTTCGGCCCTCGCATTATATAATGAGCTGGACAGGTGCGTGTGTATGTGTGTGTGGGAACGTGAACACGATATCTGCCATGCGAGACTAGGCGAGGCTTGTTGTCATCTCTGAAGTGTTCGACTTTCTGACTCCTCCCCCGGCTGCAATCGTCTACTCTCGCTTGTTTTCGAGGCGAGCCGAAATTAATCTCAAACACGACTATTGTTATGCAAAGACAAGTAGCCGTGTGCTAAAAGGCTACTGTCTTTGCATAACAATAGCTCAGAGAGGGAACTAGCAGCCTCTTTCCGTGTGGTCCTAGTGCCTGTCTGTCTCCATTTATTATCCGTTTATTATCGTGTAACATTGTTTTGGACGGTAAAAAAGTGCGGGGGACAATAACTGGCTTCTGAAAACGTGCAGAGGACATGTCCCCAATGTCCCCCCCTGCTTGTCTTCCTTGTATTCTTTTTCATATCCACTAGATCAGGGGTGCCCAGCCTTTTTTGAACCAAGATCTACTTTTTAATTTACCACCTAGCCGAGAGCTACCAGCCAAAATTGTATATTGTAAGCCGTCATTTGAGGCTTTATAAAAGCAGCATAATGAACACAAATCTGTCAGTGCCGAGTCAGACCTCATCTTAAATAACAAACAGCATTGCTTGTTGTAGTTAATAAGGAGAGGCAGAGTTGATTTTGCAAAAAAATAAAATAATAATAATTTAATAATCTAATTTTATTAATCGAGATCTACTTGAAATCAGCCCGCGATCGACTGGTTGGGCACCACTGCACTAGATGGAGATCGGTAGGATTAAAGCACTGATATTCAGGATCTAGTAATCTTGAAAAGTCTGAATCTGGATCAGGGTGATCCTATCCTGGATTGCTTTGAAACACCAGGACAAAATCTGTCCGAGTTGTCTGATCCTGGATCACAAAAAATGGGATTTAAAAATATGATCGGATCAGATAGGGTTAAACGTTTTGAACTCCTGTGCCTGTGATTAAACTGGGTATCAAATATATAAATGAGTACTACTTAGTGTAGTGCTAATCAAATGTATGTACAGAGTTGTAATATTAATATGTACAGTGATACAGGTTGTTTTAGTTGGCAAGCTATGCTGAGCATACACACACACACATAATCACAGGGCTAGAGAGCTGATTCACGGAGGCTCTGAACAGTGAACCTGTGTAGTATCGCCCTCTTGTGTTCAAAAGGTGTCTGTCTGTATTGCAATGGACAATGATGGAAATTAATACAATTATAATACTTGTCGTTTCCAGGATGTCCTTGGCCTGCTGTCAGTCCAATGCGGCTGGTTTCATCCACCATGGCCCTTTAGTTTGTGAGCTATGCTGAGCATACACACATGGTGGATACAATAAAAATGTATAAAAATAAAAACAATATGCCAAAGAACTGAACAGTTGCATCTCTACAATGACTAATTGTAGGGGGGGGGGACAAAAAAGGTTGAAAACTTGGTGATAGGGGAGCTAAAAGGGTAAACAAAACTTTTGTCTCAACAGTAACAATGGCTGCATAAATGGCTGCATCCAAAGTGCTTTACAATTTGTTCCTCACATTTTACCCATTCACTCACCGATGGCAGAGCCATGCAAGGTGCCAACCTGCTCATCAGGAGCAATTAGGGGTTAAGTGTCTTGCTCAAGGACACTTCGACACGCTGCCCGGGAGGAGCGGGAATCGAACCCGGGAACCTCCGGATTACCAGACGACTGCTCTACCTCCCGAGCCACTGTCGCCCCAGTAACAGTAAGGAGAGAGGGTAGGAAACCAGCCTGTTCCACTGCAGAGGCCCCACTAGCTACCTGTATTAAAGCTAATAGAATTGTCTCGGACCCCTCCCATGTTTTACATGCAGAGTATGAGCTACTGCCCTCTGGGAGGAGGTTCAGAGTTCCACGTGTAGCAACCTGAATATGTCTGGCTATTATTCAGGGTGGCTAACGTAATCTTTTGCATTCCCGGTGTTCACAAGGACGTTGTAACCAGTTGACCGCTCTTGATCATCCCTCCTGGACATGGACAATTAACGTGCGGTTCTCTTTGATCAACCCTCCCTGACATTGACTATTAACTGGCTGCTCTTTGATTCTCCTCCTTCAAAACATTGGCGTTTCATAGCGAGACAGTACTACAGGTGCCGGCAGGCGGCGGTGGTGGTCGCTGGGCAGGAAAGACATCAGACGAGGAAGAAGGAGTTCAACGCCAAGTGCACCAGAGAAGAACCTCCTCTTGGACGTTCTACACAGAGGAGAGAGGACGTCTATCCCAGGAGCAAAACGGGTTATTCCAGAAATATCTGCGGTAGCTTAGCGTTTGGTTCATGGGCCAGAGACACTGTGAAGGAATCAACAGGCGAGCAGAGCCGAAGACCAGGTGGTAGGCATTGGCCTCCTTGCGTTAGCTGTGTATATAGGCGACATAGCAGGAGGGTTCAATACGACCCACAGTTTAGCTGTGTTTAGGCGAGTACCACAGTTTAGCATGCGCGCCGGCCCACCCCTTCAGCCCAGCAGAGGACGCCACTACACTGCACGTTTCTCCAGCCTCTTCAAGCCGTTTCCCAGCATCACCTGCCCCAGCGTCTACTCCGCCCCGCCGGCTGTTATCGCGGGATCTCCGTCGGCCATCTTAGCATCCGGACTAGCGGTGCTGAGGTTGGACCTGTTATCTTGGATAAGTATCAGCGGTGCTCTGAATGTGGAAACGTATTTGGTAGACAGTCCACTGTGGGGAGCAAGCTCTATAAGAGTGAAGATAAACGGTGCTTTGAATGCACACTGGAGAGCAGTGTAAAGGGGCGCCCCAACCATTTCAAGCCAGCTTTAGATAGGAGTTTATTTGCTAAATGTGGGCCCACTGTTAATTTCTTTTGAGTGTAATAATATGTGTGTTCCTTTATAAAATTCCCATTCAGTAACCCCTTTTATCCCTTCCCTTTTCCTCCCCTCTATCCCCACCTATGGAGTAGTGGAACAGTATATATAAACCCTTAAAGGGAAGGTCTTGTTACTGTGTCTAGCCCAGTGTGGGAAGCACTTTAGTCTGTGTTACAGAGCGAGAGCACTTGGTGCCCAGGGCGTAATTAACTTGAATCAGACTGTATTTAATTGTAACTCGAATCAGACTTCTCACTAAACAAATACTGAATGGGAGCACTGTGTGTGTCTGTTACTGAGTCTGTGTCTTAACCCTTTTCTGCCCGGGTAATGCTCATTATTATTTAATCCTTTCTCCACCCCTGCCTATAGTTTATTGTTAAAGGTCTCTACAGGTCATTAAGGAAGGGTACTGCTTTGGGGAGCAAAAACATTATTCATCTTACTGCCATCAGGTGTGGGAGGGCTCAGGAAATATTGGGGGAAGTGGGGGTGTGTGGGGAGCTACTGCTGATCGCCCTGGAAGGCAAGAAGGACCAGAGTACCATCCCTAGGTCAGTGAATCCTAGGCCCCATCCGCTCCTGCTGCTCGACCTCCATTTAGACATTCCTGGCCTAAAGTCGGGGGTCCAGCTAGACTCAGCTCTGCTGCATCCCGCTACCAGGTGGCCGTGTACAACCACTCCCATAAAGCAGGGATAATCCACCCTGCTACACACGCTCTAGACTAAACAGGTTTAAAAACTCCTGTATCCCGATCTCAGTTAAACTTTTAAATAGTGCCAGATAAATGGCCAGCAATTATCGAATAACTGATATTTGGTCGTTATATTATAGATACTATTACTATATATTAGGGCTGACCCCTATTAGTCGAATAGTCGACTAATCGATCGAAAGGAGCCATAGCCGACTGCCAACCTCTTAGGCGAATGCAAAAAAAATAATCATTCTTTCCAAAAGAAAAGAGGCCTAGAAGCGTGGCTAACGCTAATGGCACGCATACCAGAGGCTAACTGCCTAAGAAAACAGGCACAGAGGCACTGAAAGAGGATTTCACCCATCTAATGAACACACTACTAGACTACTAGACAAATATCAAGATGTATCCATCAGTGGACCAATTGCATGCTTTTGCAGAGGACAAGAAGCCTTCCGTCGACTCCTTCAGACATTAAGCGACTATCGGCTAATTTCGGCCAATCAAAGTCGACTATCAAAATCCTTAGTCGGGGACAGCCCTACTATATATATGTGGTGTTGCCAGACATCCTGCTGTGCAGGTACTTTATTGTATTTTTTATATTGTTTATCTCCTCTGTTTGGAGTCAGTTGCGTCATGTCTGTATGTATGTGTCTGTGGCTGCAGTATGGGTGTAAGCCCAAGACAAATTTCCCAGCTGATAGGACAATAAAGTGACTCTTGACTCTTGACTTGAAGTCGTTTCAGCTTCTACATGTCACTAGAGCACCAAAACAATGTGTTTATATAGGCTGAAATGTCATTATTTGACGTTGACTAATACAACTTTCTGCAGATCAAATATGACTCAAGATCAAGCAATATCATAGCTTGTCAGAAACATATTTTAGGTTCAACTTTGGGTAGAAAAAAGAGAGTGAGCGAGCTCCATTTTATTTTTGAAAACCGGAGCAAGGAACCACAGACTGCCCACTAGCTGCGTGTTTATCCAATCAGGTGCGTTCTACATGGGGACATGGCAAGAAGGGAGGGGATACATGACCCCTTGGGGGTGCACTCACTGCCCAAAGGTTGAAAAGTCCAAAACACAACAAAAGAAAGAAAGAAAGAAAGAATTGATTGATTGATTGAAAAGTTTATTAACAGATTGCAGAATGGGTACAGTACAGTACAGCTCAATACATACAATTGTTAAGGGGATGCAGACCAGAGAAAGACTTTCGACTTGTTTACATCAGGGTCCCCCATTTTCAATTCATCATAACATATATGACATACATGACATACAGATAGACAGTACTGCTACATCTATACATTTATGACATATCAGATTTGCAAATACAGTACTGTTTGTGATACAAAAGTGTCCAGAAAAGGAGTGTATATACATTTGGCATAGAAACTGTACATTGGAGGAGGTTGGTTGGGTGGGGTGGGGTTGGTTGGGTGAGGGCTGTACATTGGAGGTGGGGGGGGGGGGGGGGGGGGGGGGGGGTTGGGAAGGGGACACACACACATTTTACACTGTACATTTGAATATTGACAAAGCCTTACTTGGTCATTTACTGTACAACTAGGTTAGGACATTTGTAGGGGCCAGTTTCGAATTGCAGTCTCACGTAGGTGTTTTTTGAGAGTGTTTTTGAAGGTGGGTAGTGATTCACATTCCTTTACAGCTTTAGGCAGGGCGTTCCACATTGATGTGGCATAATTGCGAAACGTGTTTAGTCCCTTGTTTGATCCGAATCTGGGTTTTACATGATTTGTGGAGCTCCCTCTGGTGTTGTGATCGTGGTATTCACTGACCTTTGGGAAGTATTTTGACATGTACATGGGTACCTTGGTCACGTAGTGTATCTTGTAGACCAGGCCCATTGCAAGTTGCTGTACTCTGTCGTCTACTCTAAGCCATCCTAGGTTGTCAAAGTGGGCAGGGGTGAGGTGGGTTCTAGGAGTCAGGTCAAGTAGTAGTCTGACTAGCTTGTTTTGAGATGTTTCTAATTTGTTTTTTAGTGCCTTTGAGGTGCTTTGGTACCATGAGGTGCAAGCATAGTCGTAGTACCCTTGAATGAGTGCTCCTGCTAGAGTCTTCAGGGTATTCTGAGAAAGAAAGAAAGAAAGAAAGAAAGAAAGAAAGAAAGAAAGAAAGAAAGAAAGAAAGAAAGAAAGAAAGAAAGAAAGAAAGAAAGAAAGAAAGAAAGAAAGAAAGAAAGAAAGAAAGAAAATATAGGCAGAGGTGGGGTCTCTGCAGATATACACACTGCCACACACTTGTAGTGGGTCTTAAATGATGATTCAGAGGGATTATGTTTGTATGAATCTATACATAGTTTATTTTGTGATAATCGTACTCATTATACCTTTAATGTATTGTTGTTTTTTATAGTGTTATCAATTTTGTTATCTAAATTAATTGAGTACTAGTGCAGTGCCCATTCAAAACGTGGTCATTCGGATTGAGTTCCCTGAAGTGCTGCTTGCAGCGACACAGCTCTTTGTTCCCTGTTCCCATCCTCCTAGACAAAACAACACTTTTCCTTAAAGGAAAACTCCAACATTTTGGGAAATTAGCTTATTTGCCATCTACCCTGGAGTTAGACAAGAAGATGCATTGATTGAATTGATTGATTGATTGATTGAAAAGTTTATTAACAGATTGCAGAATGGGTACAGTACAGTACAGCTCAATACATACAATTGTTAATGGGATGCAGACCAGAGAAAGACTTTCGTATACCTTTTTCTTCTATGTGCATGCAGTAGGAGTAGGAAGACGCGCACCGTTAGCCTAGCTTAGCGTCAGTCACTGGAAGTAAGTTCCTCCATTAGCCTAGTTCCCAACGTCTTCCTACTCCTACTGCATGCACAGAGAAGAAAAAGGTATGCATCTTCTTGTCTAACTCCAGGGTTCCCAAAATGTCGGAGTGTTAAGATACTGTAGGCCTACATACCTTTTTCTTCTCTGTGCATGCAGTAGGAGTAGAAAGACACGCACTGTTAGCCTAGCTTAGCGTCAGTCACTGGAAGTAGGTTCCTCCATTAGCCTAGTTCCCAACGTCTTTCTACTCCTACTGCATGCACAGACAAGAAAAAGGTATGCATCTTCTTGTCTAACTCCAGAGTAGATGGCAAATAAGCTAATTTCCCAAAATGTTGGAGTTTTCCTTTAAGTTACATGCCAAAACTGAAAGTTCATTGTTATAGTGCCACCATCTGGCCAAATGGCACCACATTCAACACTGCACAACATTCATTGGATCATCAGCAATACACCCGCCAAGTGTGAAGTCAATTGGGTGAACGATTCTCAAGATATGCGTAAAGTTGGTTATTATAGCGCCACCATCTGGCCAAATGGCACCACATTAGACTCTGCACTCCCTTTGGTCATCAGCAATACACCTGCCAAGTGTGAAGTCGATTGGATGAATGGTTCTCAAGATATGTGAGCCATATCTTAGAACAATTGAAAATTACCATTTCAGTTTGATACTATATCACACATCCCATTAGAATGCAGTCCAATATGAACATCCATTGGATTATCCAACATGTGATTCTTCCATAACACAGCAGATATTGTGATACATCAATAAAAACATCCTTCTGAATATTGTTACATTTATTTTCGTTCCCACTTCATTTTGATAGTACACTGTAGACTATCTTACATCAGTAGTGTGTCAGTTGACTGTGGGTAGTATCTATTCTAGACCTTCAACTCACCATCAGTAAAGAAGACTTGAAAATAAAATGGGAACTGCTAATGTTAGGGTTAAGATAAGAGATAGGTTCATAAACAAGTTTTATTTAGCCGAGTTACGGCTTTGCAGCTTGGCCAACAAGTGAAGACCCCCTGTCGACAGATAGAACGCTGACTAGTTACTGAATTGATAATAGAGGATTTACAATGGACTATCAAACTTCAAGGCAGAATCTGTAATGTTGTCAAACAGCGACCTCTAGGAAAAAGATGACAATATGGTACTGCGCTTTGTTTACAGTTTTTGTTTTTGTCTGATGTGTGGGTTGGATTTCAGTGGGTATAGGGGAGCGGTTGCTCCCGCCGGCCACACCTACATGCACTACCAAGAGAGGTCTGGAGAAATTCACAGTACAATAAGTTACTAAACTCCACACGTCAGAACGAAACAAAAAAAGTAAACAGATCCCAAAGATGTTTGACAGCATTACAGATTATACCTTGTGTTACTCGCCCAGCAGTCTGAGGTCAAACCACAAGAGGGCCTGATCTTCTGATGGTGTCAGGGTGGTGACGCCACCAGAGGGAGACAACAGACAAACATGGAGCCCCTTCCATGCTCTCTCCATGCAGACAAAGAGCCTCACAGATAACTCTGGCATGAGCCAACTTGCTCTCACACACACCGGCATGCACACTACGCCACTCAAAGTCAGTCTACTGCTGTGATCTGTAGAGGCAGAGGCAGAGGCACTGACATTATACTCTTGACATGTGGCACTTTATAATGAGGGGTTATGCCTACAAGACAGATTTACAGACACAACTATGCCATTGTTTGGCCTGACTTCCTAACCATCAAGTTTAGTCTCATGACAAACAATTTTAAAAACATTTTGTGAATTTGTGGAACAATGTGTCTTCTATCTAAGTCAATTAAACTATCTGAAGCGATTATGAAACAAAACCGCAGACGTATGGCGTTTCCATAGAGCAGATATCAAGCAAGGGCAGACAGGCCCAAACAATAACCTAACCACCACAGTAGGGGTTTAAAGGTAGGCTTGGGACCCTGCACCTCCACCCTTTGTCTGCCCAACCTCTGACACACATGGCGGCTGAACACAAAGCAGCTGGCCCATGTAGTGTGTACAGCTACAGGAGGCTTCTGTGCTTTTAAGGATGAGGATCAAGACTTCATGTCTCTCTCTCTCTCTCTCTCTCTCTCTCTCTCTCTCTCTCTCTCTCTCTCTCTCTCTCTCTCTCTCTCTCTCTCGCTCTCTCTCTCTCTCCCTCTCTTTCTTCCATGTCCCTAATGACAGGTTAGGCTGACAGCAGGGTGCGGAGCCCTGTCTGCTATACGCCTCCTTCAAAAGGAGACTGCTGCTGTAGCCTGAGTGGGACCGGAGCCTGTCAAATTACAGTGGGATCCTCCCTCGCTTCCCTGTCCCCCCTCTTCTCTAGCTCTTCTGTCTATTCTATCCATCTCCTTCCTGCCACTCCTCTCTCTTCTTCATTACCGCTTGCTTCGGTGCTGAGCAGGGGGCGGGCGTGCTCACCTCCCTTTGGAAAAGCCTGGGACTGAAACCTGTCTGAAATGCCTTTCGGGAACATCTCAGGAATTCCCTCAAAAGGCACAGTTTTAAAATGGCAGCCTATTGGGAATCTGTCCAACACAGACATGCAGTACGCACATGCAGGGAGTCCGGATGTGCCAGAGCGTGATAGCTTTATGTTAGAATTGCTGATTCTTGAGATATGACCAACCCTTGACTGACTCTTTCAATCCCCATGTTTGGCCTGTCTAATTTCAAACGAAGATTGAAGAGAATATTTAGATGTGTGTTCTGAATGATGCCGTTCATGACATAATTGATAACATCGGTGGATCTCTGGGGCTCTATGACTGCGAACAATAGGGGTCCCTATAGTAACTCCTCTCTAGCCCATCCCCTCCTGTATCACTCATCACGGCTTTGTCCATATCTAACTCACTCTCTATTTCACCCTCATCCACCCCCCTCTTCATCCCACTCTATCTCTCTAACTCTCTCCTCTCCTCTTCTCTTCCCTCTCTTCTCCTCTCCTTGTTTTCTGTCCAGCCCTCCTCTTCTTGCTCCAGAACTGTCAGATGGCATTAGCTCCTTTCACGCTCATGGCCTGTAGGAATAACAGCCGTGAACCTCGCCGAACAGCCATTCTCCTGCTCCAGTTGCTTCTCCGCTCAGCACAGGCTGTCGTGTTATTCATGTTGTGGCCCTTACTTACATAACATGCCCCACTAAAGGGCAAAGTTAGGCAGACGCAAATCTCAGTGGAGAAGGTCATGGTGCTGATTTAAAGACACATATATATATATATATATTAAGGCTGTCAAAGATATCGCGTTAATATCGCGTTAACTCCCGATTCTATTAATGCCACTAATTTTTTTAACTCAAGATTAACTAAAAAAAAAAATGCTCAATGCTCTCATTGATACTATGTTTGTTTCTGAAGTGTGTGTGTGTGTGTGTGTGTGTGTGTGTGTGTGTGTGTGTGTGTGTGTGTGTGTGTGTGTGTGTGTGTGTGTGTGTGTGTGTGTGTGTGTGTGTGTGTGTGTGTGTGTGTGTGTGTGTGTGTGTGTGTGTGTGTGTGAGATATAGAGAGAGAGGGGGGTGAGAGAGATGAGGAAGGGGCAAAAGAGAAAGAGAGGTGGGAGAGTGTGTGTGTGAGGGAGAGAGGGGGGTGTGTGATTAATCAGCCCTTGTGTGTGTGAATGTAACAAGTTCCTAACGTTTTCTTTCCCCTATTATTTCATGCACACTTTATTCATTGTTTTAAATTATTATTTTCTTTTAAGTTATTTTGTGCATCACTCTGTTTTGAATTTGATGCAAATTTGCAATGCATGAGGGTCATCCTTTTGTGTTATATGGCTGCACAAAGCAAGCATTTGTTGACTCATGTTGATAAGAGTATTAAAACTTGGAACTTGAAAAAGATCTGTTTAAGGTAAAAGAAAAAAAAATGCGATTAATTTGTGATTAAACGCGAGT
The DNA here is from genome assembly GCF_963971535.1 of Notolepis coatsorum. Classification (NCBI taxonomy): domain Eukaryota; kingdom Metazoa; phylum Chordata; class Actinopteri; order Aulopiformes; family Paralepididae; genus Notolepis; species Notolepis coatsorum. Next base: position 155,069,171 of record NC_140165.1, on the reverse strand, counting down.
TAACTATGGACAATCATGCGATTAATCGAGTTAAATATTTTAATCGTTTGACAGCACTAATATATATATATATAATGTATGACACAGTCTTGCTCATACAATATGAGCGGATCTCTCCGACTAGGGGATCTATCCACAGCTTTGCTGGGATCTGGCTCACATGGATCAGTAGGATCCATTTCTTATTGACTTATGAAGCCCTGGCCTTGAAGAACTGTTAAATATATCGTGCTCAGCTTATTCCCATGACGTTTCTCCTCCAGGGCAAGTCCTGGTTAGTATTAAAAGGCCCACTGTGACCAATAAGGTGCAAAATGTGCAGCACTTCTTTCTATTGTGTGAAGAAATGGGTGAAGCCATTTACTCCGCCGGCGTATGAACAACAACTCCAGAGGAATTCTGCGTTTGTGAGGCTGGAGAAAGGCTGTAAATACACTCTGCAGGGAGGAACTAAACCACTGGCCATGTAATTATCAGTTTGACAAGCAATTCCAGATACATGAGTACAAATATGAGTACAGTGTAATTTCTCATCAGTCAGTCCTCCTCAATCCCAGCGTGGAAGGCTTAGGCTAATAACGAAAGCAGATTAGCATGAGCTCTGATGGATGCTATGCCAGCCTGCTAATCACCCGAGTGATAACCATGCATCATCCAATCACAGGGCAGAAATTAGCAATATGTTTCAAATTGCTATTCGGATGGAGGAATGATCTCAGATCAGCTTCCTATCGACGCATCTCTCTTTGACTTCCACTTGCCTCCTTGAGTCAATGTCACAGTAATTCCTCCTGTGTCAATACAGTATGTATGAGCCTGTGCATATTAAGTGTGGCGAGGAAGGGGGTGGGTGGGAACACGAGAGCTTCAGAGCACCGGTGTGACTGTGATCTCCCGGGAGCCCTGTGATTTAGCCCTGAAATGAAAGACCTGCCCCTCACTGGGCTACGGGGTGGAGAGCTAATGACATGCTGCACAGGCTAACGTGACTATTAGCCCACTCTCAGCAGCAGGAACTGACAGGAACACAATTCTGTCATTACACCCTATGGAGACCTCTAATCAAGGAGGCAGGGACAGTATAGCAGAAGCCGGTCAGACTGGTTTCAGTTGCTGGTGTTTAGAGGAAGAGGTGAGGGTCTCTTCCCCTGTCTGCACCCCTAGTGGGGCCTGCAGGAAGCGGTGGGCAATGGGATAGGTAATATGCAGTCGGTAGTCGCCGGGGGCGCCGATTGGCCATGGGTGGCAGAGAGCGCTACACCTTCACCGTGGCTATGTCACGAGATGCGCTCAGCAGCCTTGACTTTTTAATTTGATGAAGTGATATTGACGTAGGTCTATAGCTAACGCAGGGGATTTTGAATTGTGAAGCGGCAGTTTCAGAATTCACATCACCATGAAATTGCAACATCCGGTCATTAATGTTAATTAACAAAACATATAATCCTCTTGTAAGACATCATTTTACCCAGCCCACACACAGTTTAACAGACAAATAATGTGACTTTCCAAAAAAGGAAAACACTGTTAATTTTTGCCATGGGCAGGGAAAAAAGTACCCGGGGCTCGTCAACATGACGACAGCGCGTGAGAGGTCTATAATCCCTGCTGGGCGACCTCTGATAGATAACAGAAACCTAGACAAGAGCATTCATAAAACACTAGCACTTATAATTCCTTATAAGTTACATTACATTAGCACATTAATTGCATTAGTAAGCATTATTTGCATTTACGAGCAGGGTCATAAAGCATCATGAGTACATTATAGTGTATTATGAGTGCCTTCATAATATACAACAGATGTGGTAATCATAGAACATGCTTTTATGTTAGCAGACAAGACGGTAATTATTTTATCCAGGCTTGGTGTGGAGGTGGGGGGGGGGGGGGGTAGAGCAGCCTCTATGATCTTGCCTGGGGCACCAAATATGCCAGGACCGCCACCGTCTGACGTCCAACATTCCACCCTGCAGTATGTAGGCCTGGAATGTGAGAAGTCTCCATGCTTGGTATCCCACAGTCTGTAACACGGGTCTTAATCATACATCATCATCTTTACAGGCACATACCTACCTGTCTGAGTACTGGCTACAGGACTAACAGAGTGCCCCAACAGCAGCAACACCTGACTACAGGACTAACAGAGTGCCCCAACAGCAGCAACACCTGACTACAGGACTAACAGAGTGCCCCAACAGCAGCAACACCTGACTACAGGACTAACAGAGTGCCCCAACAGCAACAACACCTGACTACAGGACTAACAGAGTGCCCCAACAGCAGCAACAACACCTGACTACAGGACTAACAGAGTGCCCCAACAGCAGCAACACCTGACTACAGGACTAACAGAGTGCCCCAACAGCAGCAACACCTGACTACAGGACTAACAGAGTGCCCCAACAGCAGCAACAACACCTGACTAGAGGACTAACAGAGTGCCCCAACAGCAACAACACCTGACTACAGGACTAACAGAGTGCCCCAACAGCAGCAACACCTGACTACAGTACTAACAGAGTGCCCCAGCAGCAACAACACCTGACTACAGGACTAACAGAGTGCCCCAACAGCAACAACACCTGACTACAGGACTAACAGAGTGCCCCAACAGCAGCAACACCTGACTACAGGACTAACAGAGTGCCCCAACAGCAGCAACACCTGACTACAGGACTAACAGAGTGCCCCAGCAGGAACAACACCTGACTACAGGACTAACAGAGTGCCCCAGCAGCAGCAACACCTGGCTACAGGACTAACAGAGTGCCCCAGCAGGAACAACACCTGACTAGAGGACTAACAGAGTGCCCCAACAGCAGCAACACCTGACTACAGGACTAACAGAGTGCCCCAGCAGCAACAACACCTGACTACAGGACTAACAGAGTGACCCAGCAGCAACAACACCTGACTACAGGACTAACAGAGTGACCCAACAGCAGCAACACCTGACTAGAGGACTAACAGAGTGCCCCACCAGCAACAACACCTGACTAGAGGACTAACAGAGTGCCCCAACAGCAGCAACACCTGACTACAGGACTAACAGAGTGCCCCAGCAGCAGCAACACCTGACTATAGGACTAACAGAGTGCCCCAACAGCAGCAACACCTGACTACAGGACTAACAGAGTGCCCCAGCAGCAACAACACCTGACTACAGGACTAACAGAGTGCCCCAGCAACAACACCTGACTAGAGGACTAACAGAGTGCCCCAACAGCAACAACACCTGACTACAGGACTAACAGAGTGACCCAACAGCAGCAACACCTGACTACAGGACTAACAGAGTGCCCCAGCAGCAGCAACACCTGACTAGAGGACTAACAGAGTGCCCCAACAGCAGCAACACCTGACTACAGGACTAACAGAGTGCCCCAGCAGCAACAACACCTGACTACAGGACTAACAGAGTGACCCAGCAGCAACAACACCTGACTACAGGACTAACAGAGTGCCCCACCAGCAGCAACACCTGACTACAGGACTAACAGAGTGCCCCAGCAGCAGCAACACCTGACTATAGGACTAACAGAGTGCCCCAACAGCAGCAACACCTGACTACAGGACTAACAGAGTGCCCCACCAGCAGCAACACCTGACTACAGGACTAACAGAGTGCCCCACCAGCAACAACACCTGACTACAGGACTAACAGAGTGCCCCAGCAGCAGCAACACCTGACTACAGGACTAACAGAGTGCCCCAACAGCAACAACACCTGACTATAGGACTAACAGAGTGACCCAACAGCAGCAACAACACCTGACTAGAGGACTAACAGAGTGCCCCAACAGCAACAACACCTGACTACAGGACTAACAGAGTGACCCAACAGCAGCAACAACACCTGACTAGAGGACTAACAGAGTGCCCCAACAGCAGCAACACCTGACTACAAGACTAACAGAGTGACCCAGCAGCAGCAACACCTGACTACAGGACTAACAGAGTGCCCCAGCAGCAGCAACACCTGCCTAGAGGACTAACAGAGTGCCCCAGCAACAACACCTGACTAGAGGACTAACAGAGTGCCCCAGCAGCAACAACACCTGACTAGAGGACTAACAGAGTGCCCCAACAGCAGCAACAACACCTGACTAGAGGACTAACAGAGTGCCCCAGCAGCAACAACACCTGACTACAGGACTAACAGAGTGCCCCAGCAGCAGCAACACCTGACTACAGGACTAACAGAGTGCCCCAGCAGCAGCAACACCTGACTACAGGACTAACAGAGTGCCCCAACAGCAGCAACACCTGCCTAGAGGACTAACAGAGTGCCCCAGCAGCAACAACACCTGACTAGAGGACTAACAGAGTGCCCCAGCAGCAGCAACACCTGACTACAGGACTAACAGAGTACCCCAACAGCAGCAACACCTGACTAGAGGACTAACAGAGTGCCCCAACAGCAACAACACCTGCCTAGAGGACTAACAGAGTGCCCCAGCAGCAACAACACCTGACTACAGGACTAACAGAGTGCCCCAGCAGCAGCAACAACACCTGACTACAGGACTAACAGAGTGCCCCAGCAGCAACAACACCTGACTACAGGACTAACAGAGTGCCCCAGCAGCAGCAACACCTGACTACAGGACTAACAGAGTGACCCAGCAGCAGCAACACCTGGCTACAGGACTAACAGAGTGCCCCAACAGCAACAACACTTGACTACAGGACTAACAGAGTGACCCAACAGCAACAACACCTGACTACAGGACTAACAGAGTGCCCCAACAGCAACAACACCTGACTACAGGACTAACAGAGTGCCCCAACAGCAACAACACCTGACTACAGGACTAACAGAGTGCCCCAACAGCAACAACACTTGACTACAGGACTAACAGAGTGACCCAGCAGCAGCAACACCTGACTAGAGGACTAACAGAGTGCCCCAACAGCAACAACACCTGACTACAGGACTAACAGAGTGCCCCAGCAGCAGCAACACCTGACTACAGGACTAACAGAGTGCCCCAGCAACAACACCTGACTACAGGACTAACAGAGTGCCCCAACAGCAGCAACACCTGGCTACAGGACTAACAGAGTGCCCCAACAGCAACAACACCTGACTAGAGGACTAACAGTGACCCAGCAGCAGCAACACCTGACTAGAGGACTAACAGAGTGCCCCAGCAACAACACCTGACTACAGGACTAACAGAGTGCCCCAGCAGCAGCAACACCTGACTAGAGGACTAACAGAGTGCCCCAACAGCAACAACACCTGACTAGAGGACTAACAGTGACCCAGCAGCAGCAACACCTGACTACAGGACTAACAGAGTGCCCCAACAGCAACAACACCTGACTACAGGACTAACAGAGTGCCCCAGCAGCAACAACACCTGACTACAGGACTAACAGAGTGCCCCAGCAGCAACAACACCTGACTACAGGACTAACAGAGTGCCCCAACAGCAACAACACCTGACTACAGGACTAACAGAGTGCCCCAGCAGCAGCAACACCTGACTACAGGACTAACAGAGTGCCCCAACAGCAGCAACACCTGACTACAGGACTAACAGAGTGCCCCAGCAGCAGCAACAACACCTGACTACAGGACTAACAGAGTGCCCCAGCAGCAGCAGCAACAACACCTGACTAGAGGACTAACAGAGTGCCCCAGCAGCAGCAACAACACCTGACTAGAGGACTAACAGAGTGCCCCAGCAGCAACAACACCTGACTAGAGGACTAACAGAGTGCCCCAGCAGCAGCAACACCTGACTACAGGACTAACAGAGTGCCCCAGCAGCAACAACACCTGACTACAGGACTAACAGAGTGCCCCAGGCCAGCAGCAGCAACAACACCTGACTACAGGACTAACAGAGTGCCCCAGCAACAACACCTGACTAGAGGACTAACAGAGTGCCCCAGCAGCAACAACACCTGACTAGAGGACTAACAGAGTGCCCCAACAGCAACAACACCTGACTACAGGACTAACAGAGTGACCCAGCAGCAGCAACACCTGACTAGAGGACTAACAGAGTGCCCCACCAGCAACAACACCTGACTACAGGACTAACAGAGTGCCCCAGCAGCAGCAACACCTGACTACAGGACTAACAGAGTGCCCCAACAGCAACAACACCTGACTATAGGACTAACAGAGTGCCCCAACAGCAACAACACCTGACTACAGGACTAACAGAGTGACCCAACAGCAGCAACAACACCTGACTAGAGGACTAACAGAGTGCCCCAACAGCAACAACACCTGACTACAGGACTAACAGAGTGACCCAACAGCAGCAACAACACCTGACTAGAGGACTAACAGAGTGCCCCAACAGCAGCAACACCTGACTACAAGACTAACAGAGTGACCCAGCAGCAGCAACACCTGACTACAGGACTAACAGAGTGCCCCAGCAGCAGCAACACCTGCCTAGAGGACTAACAGAGTGCCCCAGCAACAACACCTGACTAGAGGACTAACAGAGTGCCCCAGCAGCAACAACACCTGACTAGAGGACTAACAGAGTGCCCCAACAGCAGCAACAACACCTGACTAGAGGACTAACAGAGTGCCCCAGCAGCAACAACACCTGACTACAGGACTAACAGAGTGCCCCAGCAGCAGCAACACCTGACTACAGGACTAACAGAGTGCCCCAGCAGCAGCAACACCTGACTACAGGACTAACAGAGTGCCCCAACAGCAGCAACACCTGCCTAGAGGACTAACAGAGTGCCCCAGCAGCAACAACACCTGACTAGAGGACTAACAGAGTGCCCCAGCAGCAGCAACACCTGACTACAGGACTAACAGAGTACCCCAACAGCAGCAACACCTGACTAGAGGACTAACAGAGTGCCCCAACAGCAACAACACCTGCCTAGAGGACTAACAGAGTGCCCCAGCAGCAACAACACCTGACTACAGGACTAACAGAGTGCCCCAGCAGCAGCAACAACACCTGACTACAGGACTAACAGAGTGCCCCAGCAGCAACAACACCTGACTACAGGACTAACAGAGTGCCCCAGCAGCAGCAACACCTGACTACAGGACTAACAGAGTGACCCAGCAGCAGCAACACCTGGCTACAGGACTAACAGAGTGCCCCAACAGCAACAACACTTGACTACAGGACTAACAGAGTGACCCAACAGCAACAACACCTGACTACAGGACTAACAGAGTGCCCCAACAGCAACAACACCTGACTACAGGACTAACAGAGTGCCCCAACAGCAACAACACCTGACTACAGGACTAACAGAGTGCCCCAACAGCAACAACACTTGACTACAGGACTAACAGAGTGACCCAGCAGCAGCAACACCTGACTAGAGGACTAACAGAGTGCCCCAACAGCAACAACACCTGACTACAGGACTAACAGAGTGCCCCAGCAGCAGCAACACCTGACTACAGGACTAACAGAGTGCCCCAGCAACAACACCTGACTACAGGACTAACAGAGTGCCCCAACAGCAGCAACACCTGGCTACAGGACTAACAGAGTGCCCCAACAGCAACAACACCTGACTAGAGGACTAACAGTGACCCAGCAGCAGCAACACCTGACTAGAGGACTAACAGAGTGCCCCAGCAACAACACCTGACTACAGGACTAACAGAGTGCCCCAGCAGCAGCAACACCTGACTAGAGGACTAACAGAGTGCCCCAACAGCAACAACACCTGACTAGAGGACTAACAGTGACCCAGCAGCAGCAACACCTGACTACAGGACTAACAGAGTGCCCCAACAGCAACAACACCTGACTACAGGACTAACAGAGTGCCCCAGCAGCAACAACACCTGACTACAGGACTAACAGAGTGCCCCAGCAGCAACAACACCTGACTACAGGACTAACAGAGTGCCCCAACAGCAACAACACCTGACTACAGGACTAACAGAGTGCCCCAGCAGCAGCAACACCTGACTACAGGACTAACAGAGTGCCCCAACAGCAGCAACACCTGACTACAGGACTAACAGAGTGCCCCAGCAGCAGCAACAACACCTGACTACAGGACTAACAGAGTGCCCCAGCAGCAGCAACAACACCTGACTAGAGGACTAACAGAGTGCCCCAGCAGCAGCAACAACACCTGACTAGAGGACTAACAGAGTGCCCCAGCAGCAACAACACCTGACTAGAGGACTAACAGAGTGCCCCAGCAGCAGCAACACCTGACTACAGGACTAACAGAGTGCCCCAGCAGCAACAACACCTGACTACAGGACTAACAGAGTGCCCCAGGCCAGCAGCAGCAACAACACCTGACTACAGGACTAACAGAGTGCCCCAGCAACAACACCTGACTAGAGGACTAACAGAGTGCCCCAGCAGCAACAACACCTGACTAGAGGACTAACAGAGTGCCCCAACAGCAACAACACCTGACTACAGGACTAACAGAGTGACCCAGCAGCAGCAACACCTGACTACAGGACTAACAGAGTGCCCCAGCAACAACACCTGACTACAGGACTAACAGAGTGCCCCAGCAGCAACAACACCTGACTAGAGGACTAACAGAGTGCCCCAACAGCAGCAACAACACCTGACTAGAGGACTAACAGAGTGCCCCAGCAGCAACAACACCTGACTAGAGGACTAACAGAGTGCCCCAACAGCAGCAACAACACCTGACTAGAGGACTAACAGAGTGCCCCAGCAGCAACAACACCTGACTAGAGGACTAACAGAGTGCCCCAGCAGCAGCAACACCTGACTACAGGACTAACAGAGTGCCCCAGCAGCAACAACACCTGACTACAGGACTAACAGAGTGCCCCAGCAGCAGCAACACCTGACTACAGGACTAACAGAGTGCCCCAACAGCAATAACACCTGACTAGAGGACTAACAGAGTGACCCAACAGCAGCAACACCTGACTACAGGACTAACAGAGTGCCCCAGCAGCAGCAACACCTGACTACAGGACTAACAGAGTGCCCCAGCAGCAACAACACCTGACTACAGGACTAACAGAGTGCCCCAACAGCAGCAACACCTGCCTAGAGGACTAACAGAGTGCCCCAGCAGCAACAACACCTGACTAGAGGACTAACAGAGTGCCCCAGCAGCAGCAACACCTGACTACAGGACTAACAGAGTACCCCAACAGCAGCAACACCTGACTAGAGGACTAACAGAGTGCCCCAACAGCAACAACACCTGCCTAGAGGACTAACAGAGTGCCCCAGCAGCAACAACACCTGACTACAGGACTAACAGAGTGCCCTAACAGCAGCAACACCTGACTACCGGACTAACAGAGTGCCCTAACAGCAGCAACACCTGACTACAGGACTAACAGAGTGCCCCAGCAGCAGCAACACCTGACTACAGGACTAACAGAGTACCCCAACAGCAGCAACACCTGACTATAGGACTAACAGAGTGCCCCAACAGCAGCAACACCTGACTACAGGACTAACAGAGTGCCCCAGCAGCAGCAACACCTGACTACAGGACTAACAGAGTGCCCCAACAGCAGCAACACCTGACTACAGGACTAACAGAGTGCCCCAGCAACAACACCTGACTATAGGACTAACAGAGTGCCCCAACAGCAACAACACCTGACTACAGGACTAACAGAGTGCCCCAACAGCAACAACACCTGACTACAGGACTAACAGAGTGCCCCAACAGCAACAACACCTGACTACAGGACTAACAGAGTGCCCCAACAGCAACAACACCTGACTACAGGACTAACAGAGTGCCCCAACAGCAACAACACCTGGCTACAGGACTAACAGAGTGACCCAACAGCAACAACACCTGACTAGAGGACTAACAGAGTGCCCCAGCAGCAGCAACACCTGACTAGAGGACTAACAGAGTGCCCCAACAGCAGCAACACCTGACTACAGGACTAACAGACTGACCCAGCAGCAACAACACCTGCCTAGAGGACTAACAGAGTGACCCAGCAGCAACAACACCTGCCTAGAGCAGTGGTTCCCAAAGTCGGGGTCGCGACCCAAAGGTGGGCCGCGAGCAGCCACGGATGGGCCGCGAGATGATTTAAAAAATAAATAAATAAAAAATAAAAAATAAAAAAACATTTTTTTTATTTTTTATTTTTTTATTTTTTATTTTTTTATTTAATTTTTTTTTGTCAGGCCACTGAACTTAGAAGCAGGCCAGGACAGTGTTTCTAGTTGTATTCAAAAATTATATTCTATTGTATTCTAAAATGTGACTATATGGTTTTATATTAACTTAATAAATAAACAAAAACGAAAAATCTACTTATTTCAACGAACATTTCAGATAACATAACAGATTATGCACATAAAACGCTGAAAACAACCGAAGCAACAATAGTATTTTAATGAGGCTATTATTATTATCATTATTATTTTGCAACAAGTTAGACCTCTCATAAATAGCACATATAAATGAATAACTAACTTGAACTAACTTAACTTAACTTTTCGAACATGCAGATTGAGTTGTTTTTTTCTTTTTTGTTATTGTTTGTTGTATTCATTGCATGTTCGAAATAAAGACTTCAAATCAAATCAAATCAAAAATTTATAGGATTGAAGTGATATTTGGCTTAAAAAATCGGTCGCCTGGCAAAAAAAAAAAAAAAAAAAGCCAGACGATGTGCATTGGGCCGCGGCTCTCTGACGCCTTATTTTCTGGGCCCCGGCCTGAAAAGTTTGGGAACCCCTGGCCTAGAGGACTAACAGAGTGCCCCAGCAGCAACACTTGGACTGTGCTGGACAGTTTTATACCAGTACGTCAGGTAGTGGGCGTGTGGATTTTGCAACATAGCCAGTCAATGTATTGGGTTGTGCAAATATATCACCCCATCAAACAGGCTTCTTCAAACAGGGTTGATGTGGTTTCAAAGGCAAAATCTAAATATGAGTAAAAAAAAACATGCCACTTACCGAGAGTACTTTCATTGATTGCCTCTGTGGAAACAAATAAATAAATACATGTCAGTACATATCAGTAGAAATGGGGGGGGGGGGGGGGGGTAACACAAACATTTACCACTTTATGGCACTAAGGACGTGAATCAAATGAAACCTTCTCTTCTACCCTATTTCATTTGTTATGTTTTGTCTATGTGCCGCGTCGGGGCCACTTGGCCAGACATGCAGAGGCCTGTATGGTTGGATAACAGAGGTATGCATGGTGCATACTGAGTTAACCGGTATGTTATACTACTGTGGTTGAGGCATAGCCTACAGTTCATTTCCGCGTACCATTAGAAAGGCTGTCATCCACATTGTACAACAAATGTACAATAAAACTGGTTATTTAAAAAATGTTCATGTTCTAGATTACATTAAGGATACATCTCGTAGGGATGAAAGATATATACATTAAATATTAGTTGATTGTGTTTGTAGCATCATTTAGGTCAAAGAGCAAAGAGTAAGTAGTAGACTCAGTTAAAGTCAGCAGACTGTGCATATATATATACTTAAAGATCCTATTGGGATTAACGGTTGTTTTACTAAATGAATGTGTGCAAAACTGGTTTGGTGAAATGCCCCATTAATAGCCTAATTGATTCATCTAAAGGCTATTACAACGGCCAATGTCCTCCTCGTCATCATCCGAGAGAGAAATTCTCCTGACATCCTGATATCCTCACACTGACCGACCACCGAGAGCCGAGAGCCGGCCTTACAAGGCAGAAATGGTGACATCACCACCGACCAGAACACAGCAAAACAAAATATAGGCCGCAGCTGTTTAGTTCTTTAGGCTACAAATTAGACTCAATATGTCACAGGGCATCAAATCACATGGAGAACTATGGAGATGAGATGAGCAGTGAGCCATCATCTCCGACGGACTGAGGGAAGACACCGCTCTCTACCGTCTCTCCTTTCTGCTTGTTTGCTCTGCTCCATCCCTGTCACACACACAGCCACGGATTTCATGCTAATTTGCACTAGACGGGAAACGAGGGATGGAAGGGCGTATTGAGTGGAAGGGATGAATTATGGAAGGATTTGAATTATAAATGGGCCTCCTCCACCAGGACAAGAGAGCACTGAAGGGAGGCAGCGGGACACTTTGGAACGCCGCAGAGTCTCTTTAAAGTGATCTGGGGCGTATGAATTATACCTCACAATGTCCATTATCACTTATCAAAGCTTCCGATGTGTTATTCTGTCTGGCCATTGCAAACGTTTGTATTTCACTACAGTTCCACTTCCCCAAAAAGAGACATAGAGAGAGAAAGAGAGAGAGAGAGAGAGAGAGAGAGAGAGAGAGAGAGAGAGAGAGAGAGAGAGAGAGAGAGAGAGAGAGAGAGAGAGAGAGAGAGAGAGAGAGGGAGAGAGAGAGAGGGAGAGAGAGAGAGAGAGAGAGAGAGAGAGAGAAAGAGAGAGAGAGAGAGAGAGAGAGAGGAGAGAGAGAGAGAGAGAGAGAGAGAGAGAGAGAGAGAGAGAGAGAGAGAGAGAGAGATTTCCCACATGTTCACATTATGGGAACAGTGATCAAAACACCTGGGAGGAGTCAGTAAGCTGTCACCATGACGACATCAGGCCTTCCGATATGAAACAGCGCACAAAGACTTGTAATGATGCAGACTCTGTATTTATGCAACACCACTAAGGAATCACAAGATGTCATTCTTCCATCTAGTCTCTCCTCTGTGACAGAGCGGAGCGTTCGGAAAAATTCTTGTGGAAGACGTGGAGGTACGAGGTAAATTAAGGGGGGTGGGAAAGCATCACAGAAATGGGAGAGAGAGGGCGATGGAGAGAGAAGAGTAGGGGATTGGGTTGATGTGGGAGAGAGAGAAGCTTCCGTTCCCCCCCATAAGTGTTGTTCCTCGGACCACCACTTAGTGACTCTAGGCTAAAGATACCAGCCAGGCCGTACTCATTTGGCTTCCCCAAACCAGCTCAATAATTCACCGGCAGCAATGAGGATCTGCTGAGCTCAGTAGAGCAGCAGAATCGCATGGGGACACAAACTGTACACAGCCCACCAGCTTGCTACTTTACTGAAGGGACTTGGTGGCCTCTTTGTTTCTGGGTGTGACGTACGTAGGTTGGTCATTATCATTATTACTGTATTTGTGACACCATGTGAACATCAGGTTAGTATAGGTAATATTATGTTATTTATATGTGGTGTGAGTCTTGGTACTATTGTACTAATTCCCTTTTCTTTTTCCCTTTGCCAGGTGCCGCCCGTCCCTCCTCTGGAGAGTGCTGATTGCCTGATGAGTGGAAGCTGACGGCAATTGCCTCAAGGGATGGGTGGATAAAGCCTGGCATGTGACACACACCTGGGCGCCTCACTGTGTAATTTGCCAGTGACCAGAATGGAGTGAGGTTGCCTCTGTTTGCCACTACTGAGTGGATTATTGTATTGGCCTTTTTATGCCAATTGCCTCTGTGTGTGGACTATTAATTATGTGCTGCCTGCGTGGACCAAACCCCATGTGGGGTATATATACTGTTGGCGCTGTTTTGCCATTTGCCACTCTGTGTGGCGTATGTATATTGTTGGTCCTTTTTTATTCATCCTACACTGTGAGCTATGGTTAGAGTGGTGTTTCATCCTACACTCTAAGCATTAGGGTTAAAGAGGTGTTAATCCTACACTATGAGCTATATGGTTAGAGTGGTGTTTCTTTGTATAACCAGGTAAGCTTGATTGTGTCTTGTGGCACTTGTGGTTATTTGTAATAGCCCTAATTATGATATTGCTGGGTGGTTCCCAGACTGCCAAACCACATGGCATGTGGTTGTGTGTTTAGTGTTTGACTGTTTGTCTTACATATTCCTGTTTGTTCTCCCCTACCCTTTTCCTTGTATTAAATATCATTGTGGGTTTCATTCCCCTTGTTGGTTAATAAATATAATTTACCTTTGGAAAACGCTTTGTATTGTTTCTTACCTACCGGGACCTGTGCTTAAAGCACTGGCTTCAAAGCCCGCATCAGGTATATTTTGTTTGGTCATCAGACCTTTGAATGTGACACTGGGTCTTCAAACTCTGCCATGTGAAGCAAGCCAGGGAAGAGAAGATCCTTCCTCCTTGAATCCAGTTGCCATTTTTCTGTCTTTCCCGTGTCCAATAGGTGGCATCCATTTAGCAGTACAACATAGTACTGCAGCTATCTAGTTTTAGCTGCGCACATTTTATGTTCTTTTGCCAGTTTTAGCTCTTGTTTGTTATGTTTTTTTTATTAGTTTTAGTGTTCTTTTTACTCCTTACTAGCTTTAGTCTTTTTATAATTTTTTTCTTTTACTCTTGCTGGTTTTTAAGTTCTTTTAAATGTAGCGCTTTGAGATTTGCTTCGCAACTGTAAAGCGCACTACAAATCAGATATAATATTATTATATCTGAAACGTAATTCTTTGAAAACCTCTGAAGTGATCCTGTGGATAAACACACGCAACAGTGGCAGACGTCAAGCCTCTCTCCTGCATTAGTCCTGCAATTGCTCCACCGTGTATTCTTTTTCAAATGTGGTGAAGAAGAACTCAATATTATGCAAACTCTGACATACATGGTAATTATTTTATCCAGGCCTGGTGTTGGAGGTGGAGTGAGGGGGGGTAGAGCAGCCTCTGTGATCTCGCCTAGGGCACCAAATATGCCAGGACAGTCCCCGCCTTGCACAGAATGTTTGTGTGGTTCTTTCTTCCAGCATGGCTGCCTGTAACCATTGGTAACCAATTTCAAAAGGAAATACATAAATTCAGTGGTAGAGTAGATAAAACACCATTGATATTACCATTCTACTGTGATTCTTTTTACAAGATCCAGTAATAAGACACCAAATTTCCGGCAGCATGGCTACATGAGTAGAGCTCCGGACTCATGATCGGAAGATCACTGGTTCGAGCCCCGGTCAAGGTTGCTGTCGGAATGTGGTGTTGTCCAGCAGGGGGCACTCTGTCCTCTGGACTTGTCAGTAACAATGCCCCTGTTACAGTGATAGGGAGTGGGACACCGTACAGTAAGTGCCGTCCTTCGGATGAGACGCTAAACCGAGGTCCTGACTGAATTCGGAACCCAGAACGCCTATCGTAAAGAGTAGGGGGTTTCCCGACGTTCCTGGCCAAATTCCCAATCAGGTCTCTGACATCAAGGCCACCTAATTATCCCTTCCCCTTAATTGGCTATCAATCCCTGTCTCCTGAGCGGTTCAGCCATTGTGTAGTGTGATGTGTGCCGGGTGCCAGTGGATGGTAGCCATTGAGCCTACGTAGCCCAAGGTTGGGTGCTACCAGTGGTGGTGAAGGAGGCAATTTCCACCCTACATTGTAAAGCGCTTTGAGTGACTAGAAAAGCACTATATAAATGCAAGTTATTATTATTATGTTTTTGTTTATATACAGTATTATGATCTCTCCACACACAAGCACACATGAACACACACACACACACACACCACACATCCTCACTTGCACTATCTCACACACACTACAAAATAATTCACTTTAGGAAACATAACTGTACATTAGTATATTATTGTATATAGTACTTTACCTTAATTCTTAAGCTTAGCATATTTTATTCTTATTACTTTTTAGCATGTCTATTTTATTATCTATTCTATTTTATTATTCTATTTTATTATTTGTATTTTTGCACAATCGAGGTGGGCATGGCCGCCTTCATTTCACTACATGTCTTGTGTATGTACGTGACAAATAAATCTTGAATCACTTGAATCTTTCTCATAAATCAAAGCATTGCAACCGTTGTCTCTTGCATTGCCATGTACAAAACAATGGTTGGTAATGTTACAGGCAACATTCTGTGCAAGGCCTCTATTATCAAACAACTGGTTGTCTTTCCAACAGCTCTTCGCTAGTCACACGCTAGGCAGCTGAACAGTGAAGAGTTTTAACTGGACATCATTTCTCTCTAGCAAGGAAGCTACAGTGCAGCAAGCACTTGCAGCCTTCCAGCTTCCGGTCATGCAACAAGCTTGCTGCAAGATGGCTACATCTATAGATTAGACACTGTCTTGCTGAATAAGACAGAGTAGGGCAACTGGAGATGCAGTGCGGGGCCAGGACCATACAGACAGGTGGTGCAGGGCCAGGACAACACACAGGTGGTGCGGGGCCAGGACCATAGGGAGGTGTAGTCTAACGTCACTGGTTGTTCCACCGGGAACATGTCCCCGGTCCTATGTTCCCCGGGTTCTATGTTCCCCGCTTTTTTTATTTTTTTCAAAAAAGGGTTCCATGTTCCCCCTTCCGCTAAAAGGTTCTATGTTCCCCGGGTCCTATGTTCCCTGGTTCAATTCATAATGACATTTATGACATACTCAATGCAGTACTGTTACATTTGTGACATACAGTAAATATATACAAGGGGGAGGGAGCTGTACATTTATGATGAATTGAAAATGGGGGACCCTGATGTAAACAAGACGGAAGTCTTTCTCTGGTCTGCATCCCCTTAACCCAACCTCCTCCAATGTACAGTTTCTACGTCAAATGTATATACACTCTTTTCTGGACACTTTTTGTATCACAAACAGTACTGCATTTGCAAATCTGGTATGCCATAAATGTATAGATGTAGCAGTACTGTCTATCTGTATGTCATATATGTTATGATGAATTGAAAATGGGGGACCCTGATGTAAACAAGACGAAAGTCTTTCTCTGGTCTGCATCCCCTTAACAATTGTATGTATTGAGCTGTACTGTACTGTACCCATTCTGCAATCTGTTAATAAAGTTTTCAATCAATCAATCAATCAATCCCGCACAGTGCAATATTCCAATTCAGCCATTGGCAATTCAGCCATTGGGTGGGTGGCGCTGCTGAGCGGGCCTGTGACGGCCTGACAGCGTGGGGACAGAGAGTGCTGGGCTGACGTTCTGCAGATGGATGCTTCTCACACAGACCGCAAATAAGAACTAACACTTATAAAGCGATTTAATAGGCTAAACTTCGTTTTAAATTGTTTATTTTACACTTGTTTATTGTATTTGATTTTTCTCGACATAATGCTACGTGGCCCGACTAGATCCGTGACTCCGTTGCGATACAAATGAATTATCTATAAAAGTGGCTATCTTTGAAATCCACTGCTGGGGCGAGCCTTTATCGCTACCGGGGAAACATAGGGGGAACATAGGACCCGGGGAACATAGAACCCTTTTGCGGCTACCGGGGAACATGGGAAACTTAGGGGGAACATAGGACCCGGGGAACATAGAACCCTTTTGCGGCTACCGGGGAACATGGGAAACTTAGGGGGAACATAGAACCCGGGGAACATAGAACCCGGGGAACATAGGGATGACCCTGTTCCACGGAGACGCTGGGCTTGCCTGTTCAAGCCCAGCGCTCCACATTGCTTTCAGTTTAGCTGGTCGTTCATACTAATACACATTGGCCGTATTAGGGGGTGGGAAACTGATGGGTGGGGATCGGGCGTTGTGGACAGCGACTCCTACAGGTCGGTTGGTGCGCCTGCGCAGTAGAATCAGGAAGTGTCGGGGGCAGCGTGAGCCTCCCACGCGTTACTCCTCGCCACTGAGAGATCGAGCTGCACTGGTGAAAAGATGCAACTGCTGTTACCTCAAGTACCGGAGGGGACTTGTGCTATGTATGACTTAGTCCACATTGCAGCCGGCTTGTGGGAGGAAGGAAACAGTGTTTGTGACAGGGGAGGGTTGAATTGGATGATACGAAATTGGGATGGGAGGAAAATATAGAAAAATGGGAGAAAAAGTGGATAAAAAAAAAGGGATGACCCCGTTCCACCCATATAGGGATTTATCACTGGGAAAATGGATTATCGGCTATTGTAACAATTTTGCCGCATGAACATTGGCAAGCTTTCCATTTTTGCCCTTCTACCACTAACATTATTGTTTAAGCATTTTTTTTTTAAAACTACACTTACCAGTAGGCAGCCTGTTGTTCAGGACGCTATGCTATTGGCCTGTTAGGCTGTCGCCTTATCCCCGTCACGGCCAGCTGACCAAGCTAGCTAGCTAACGTTAACGTTACCCCCTAAACGTACTAGACGTTAGCATTATGTCTACTGTCGTGAACCATTTTAAATCGGGGCATGTAGAGGAGTTTCGGGAACGAGTAAAATTTGCAGGTCCTCTTCTCAGACCTGTGGGGCAAGTAGCCCCTTTCGTGACTGTGATGTAGGGGTGGACGGTATAAACGGTATACGGTATAAACGGTATGAATTTGCTCTACGATATGGATTTTGACTATACCGTGTAACCGGTAGTGCAGCTCTAAAATAGCAATGACGTCATGTAACCACAGCGCGACTATTTCACTCGCATTTGCCCCTAAAAATAGATAGAATTAGTCATAGATAATAGATATGTGCGAACTGGAAAAAGTTATTTAGGAGGCTTCGCGCAGTGGGCGTGCCAGCCCCTACCGCACGCATGTAAACACAGGTCTAGTAGTCTAGTGGGACGGGACACAGGAGCTGTCGGGAGGACGGCGGAGTCTCCCTGAGCTAACGTTAGCTTAGCTACCGTTACAAAATGACCCAGTCAACTATTCACTTTTAGTTTAATACATGATGAGGCATTGTCTAACCGAACGGTATCTAGTCGGCCAGCTACCGATAGCTCCTGACATCAACAAACGCTCCACAAAGTCTAGTAGAGACGTGTGTGCTACCTGTTAGCTGTTAGCTCACGTTAGCGCAAGTTAGTTTACCGTTCAAAACGAAATGTCCCATTGAACTAAATAATTCACTGAGGCGTTGTATTAACGTTATATATCCGGCTAGCAGTAGCTACAGATAGCTCCTGATATCAATGTCTTATAACACTGATTCGATGCGTATTCGAGCTGAGGGCTTGCTAACGTTATACCAATACAATAGGGTCCAGGTGCAGCGCCGGAGAATCCTGGCCGTAGCTCTGCTCGAGGCTACTCGAGTATAGGTCCAGGTGCAGCTCCGGAGAATCCTGGCCGTAGCTGGAGGCTACTAGAGTACACACAGACAGTGGAGCTTGTTGCGTGGTGGCGATGTCTCGCAGATAATACAAGTACAAGTCTAATTATATAATATATATATTTTATAAAAAAATAAATTATATAAAATAAAAAGAAAAGATTTATCAAAAACGATGATACCGTGATATATACCGTTACCGTCTATGCTTCAAATTATACCGTGATATACATTTTAGACCATACCGTCCACCCCTACTGTGATGCACGCCAACAAGGTTTGGCCGAGTGTATTCACTCGGCCAAACCTTGTTGGCATGCATCACAGTCACGAAAGGGGCTATGGGGCTAGCACTGCACGCATCATGCCGGCTAGCAAGCTAGCTAGCTAGCTACACGTCATGGCTTGTTGATACCACGATAGCTAACGTTACAAGCTCAAACCCCTTATAACTACTACTACTACTGTCGTGTCCATAAGTTCCCTGGCAGAATACTTTGTTTGTGAGGACAAAGGTATACAAAGAGGAGAGAACCATTTTAAATCGGGGCATGTTAGGAGTTTCGGGAATGCTGGCTAGCAAGCTAGCTAGCTACTAACGTTATAAACTATACACAATATGTACAACAACACAATGATTTACATTAGTATTTACAGTGATTTAATATGCAGCGAAATAACGTTATACGATTTAAATTATGAATACAAATATGGTAACGTGGTTGTGGCTTTTACAAATAGTGGTTAGCTTTAGAGATAAATGGCTATGATCACGGAGCACTAGTGTTGGGTGAAACAGATACTAGCCACAGATTCAGGGTCAGTTATTTTCCCATTGTGGTACGATCCTTAACACTGCTTGGGGCACTCGGCGTCACCCTCGGGTGCTCCTCGTCACCGCCCTCTGGGGGTGGCTGACTGTCTGCCTGCACGACCGTGCCAAGTACACTGGGCTGACTGTGTCTCGGTTTCTACACACCTTACTCTGGAGTCCAGCTCTGGCTCCTCTGTCTGTGTCTCGCCCTCACATGTTGTCTTTGTGACAAACTTGACTAGCCTGTGTTTCTGCACTATCCCTTTACCGGGATAATAAACCAGGAAAGCGGGGCTTCCCTTGTCGTGCCCTACAAAGAGCCCTTTTACACACCTGGACTCTAGCTTTCCTTTGTCCTGCAGGTACGCATAACACTCTGATCCAAAACAGTGCATTCTGGCTAGATTACACTTCTTTCCTGTCAGTGCTGTATATGGGGTGGTGCCCGTGTGCTTATTGAAGCACACGGGTGTAGGTGGCTTCTTGTACCGCATAGTGCCATAGGCTCTTAGGTAAGTTACTGCCTACTAGCTTACACCTAGCCATCTCGAAAAGTGTGCGCCATTCTCTCTCTGCCACTCCGTTCTGGTGTGGGGAATATGGACATGACGTCTCATGTCTTATCCTGTTCTTCCTCAACAGTGATTGAAACTCTCTGTTTGTGAATTCGGTCCCGTTGTCGGACCTCAAACATCTTACTGTACCATAAGGGGCTATGTCCGCCAGGAATTTTTCCGTGGCCTGGAGTGTGTCACTTTTTGCTTTAAGAAAGTAAACAAACACTGCCCATGTGTACACGTCTGTAAAAGACTGTACATATCTAAAGCCTCCTATGGACTCGTTCCTTACTGGACCGGCAAGGTCTGTGTTAACCAACGCAAGTGGTACTTTTACTTTTTCTGTGGGATTCCTGTTTCTCGATTGAGCAAACTTCCCCTTTATGCACACGACACATTCTTTATCAGGTCTACGCTTTTTGCCTTCAATGTGCATGCCCTCTGTCACTGTTTGCAGTTTCAGTAAATCCTCGTAATTACAATGACCCATAATCTCATGCCATGTCTGAATATCGTGGCTGACGGTTACTTTACACATATCATCGTCATTACACTCTGTTTTCAGGTAATACATTCTCTGATACACTTTTATGTCAAATTGCATACCGTTAGGCTCTACAAGAAAATGTTTACCTTCCATGAAGGACACTCTGGCCCCATTCGCAGCAGCAGCTATCACAGAGAACAGTCCTTGTGGGAACGACGGCACATAGAGAGCGTTCTTTAACGTCACTGTACGCCGGTGCCCCCCGCTGTCCATGAGGTATACCTGTGCGTCCCCTCTCCCTCTCGCCAACCCGTGTGTGCGCTTTCCGTCTGCCAGCTCCATGCTGTGTCTCTCCGGGCGGAAAGTTCTGTCAAAGTTCTTGAACAGACCCCTGTCGTTGATGACGTGGGACGACGCACCTGTGTCCACGATCAGTCCCCTCCTCTGGGCCCGTTGCACCTGCGTTGGCCTAATGATGTACGCCGTCTGCGCCCTGGGGATGAAGTCCTCTCGTTCCGCTCCTCTCCAGTCGTCGCCTCGATCCGTCTCACACCGACCATCGCCGCCATCTTGTCCATGCGCGTGTCGCGCGCCCTGGTCGCGTTTCTTCATGCATGCTCTGCTTGCGTGTCGCGCGGATCTGCAGGGTCCACACCAGACAGTCCATTGGCGTCGCTCTGGCCTTTAGCGCCCTCTCTCTCGCCTCCGCGGCGGCTGGTTGGGTATCTTCTGAGGCCTCGAAGTTCCTTAACTTAGCCTTGAACTGTCCCAACGTCATGTCCGTTTAACCGTGTGTTACCAGGAGTGTGAACGGTTTGTACAGCTCCGGTAGTCCTCTCATTATCATCGCCATCATTAACCCATCGCTTGGTGCTTCTCCGGCACCCCTCAATGGCGTCGTGATTCGCTCCGCTCTGTTGACGTATTCGGTCACAGTCTCGGTTGGTCCCTTCCTCAGGGTCGTCAGTGCTATGTAGAGGGCCATGACTCGGGGTCTTCCTCGCCCGATGAAATGCTCTCTCAGTACCACCAGGCTTTCTCGGCCTCTGTCTTTAGTGTCGCGGAATATCAGCCCCAGGCTGGTGTCGTCGAGCATCGGCGCTAACTCACAGTACGCGCTTGCGTTCCGCTGGTCGTCCAAGGCTTGCTCTTCCGCCGTCAGTTCTCCCGTGGGGGCCGTCAGGATCGTCTCCTTCAGCCCCGTACCGTGCATGTAGCATAGCATGCGCTCTTCCCAGAGTTCATAGTTCTCTGCTTTTGCATTGAATGGTGGCCCTTTGTTCCTCCCTCTGGCCGCCACGCTTTCCAAGGTGAGGTTCTCCCCCTCGCCTCCGCTGTGCCCAGCGGGCGTCACGCGCTCCAAAGGCGGGGTTCCCCCCCTTGCCTCCGCCGTGCTCAGCATGCTCCGTCTCCCCCGGCGCCGCCTCCTCGGGGCTCTTGGTCGCTGCTTTCCAGCAACTCCTGGCTGCTGCCTTCTTGACTCTCCTGTGGGTCTTCTTGGCTTTCATGTTCACCGTTGATGGTAGGCATAGCTTTAGCTCTTGTTGGCCTAGCGTCTAGCTGCGCGGTGCTCCCGGCGCTAACCTAGCCTGTACTTCAGCTAATCTTGCTACCCTTATTATTTTGCCCCGGCGTTATCTGGGCCCATAACCTGTTAACAGAATTCGGCTATAGGGCGACAATAATGTGGTCAAGAGGCATGGTTTCTATCTTGAGCCCAAACTGGCGTGGTTTATTTAATCACATGTTAACACTTTGAGTGCCACTCACGAGATTTCTCTGGGTTTTTTATAGGTGGTTGCTAGCCACTCACGAGATTTCTCGGAATTTTTTTATTTAAATTTTTTTAGCGATCTGAAAAATTATTGCATCACCCGAGCCTACCCGAGTATAGCCGAGCGGCGCCGGCGATCACTGTGGAAAAAGCGCCCCCTGTCGTCTCCCAGATGACATAAGTGATTTTGGAATGGACTCAATGAAAATGAATGGGGAAAAAAATCCGGTACTCCACATTTTCCAGTTCACTGATCCAGCCGGGGTTACCACAGTTCATTCTGGAACCTCAGATCCCCGCTGATCATGGAGATCTACAGTATCGCGTTGGATCCATACACGTATCAATTTTTTCGAATGGTGATCAGGAATTGGAATATACCAGTTGGATACCATCTGATGTCAGGTAAGGACTCTATGTTATCAGTGTTAGGATAATCAGAGTAAGTTTGATGAAGTTATAAGCTGTTTTGTGAAATGTCTTCTTTCGGTTTCACTGTAAAAGTCCGTGAGGAAATCAACGGAGCGATTATCCGTGCGCGGCCGTAATGTGCTTGCGTGCACGTATAATATTGATCATCTAGCGTTTATTTGAAAACGATTCATAAAAAGGCCGACGAATATCAACGTTGTGGAATATTCCACTAAAAGACGATTTTCATAGAATGCTCCAGAATGAGCTGTTTTTTATATCAAAACAGGGGCTTTTCTAACTGCTCTGAAACGGAAACGACGCGATAAAAAAACAATCTGCCTTGACAGCACTGACTGGAAAATAGTCTTTGATAATGCGATGGGCAGATTAGACACATAGCCATAATTTAAAACATAGATTAGGCGATATTAACGTTAACATTGGCGCCGATGGTGGCATTCAGCCGGTAAAACGGAAAACCAGGCGTGGCGCTCAAAGTGTTAAGCAGCAGTTACTATAGGTCTTCTCTTACTGAGAGACATGGGGGAGAGAAGGAAGTGGGTGGATACATTTTCTTTTATACTCGCCACAAGGTGGTGTACCTGAGTGGCTCCGCCTAGAGCGCCCTCTAGTGGAAACATATATATATGCAACTAAACAGTTACTAGTGTAAACAGCCATATGTGCAGTTAGACAGTTACTAACAATCCTACACAGATCAACATAGATTGTGGATAAATACGCACAGAAAGGTACACCATGCCAACGTTAATGCTTTATTTATCTAAAACGAGCTGATTTAGAAATGGTCAATGGGGAAATACATTGCATTCCACAGAGGGTGGAACAGGAAAAAACGAAAATTACGTAACCACTACACCTCCCCATACAGACAGGTGGTGTGGGCCTGTGGGGCCAGGACTATACAATAGTGTGGGGCCTAGAGCTGCAGCGGTATTGATATTTTCCTTACCGCACAAATTTGCGTAATATTTCATACCGCCGCAATATAACCGTTGGAATGAATTTTTAATTTTTTTTGTAGTCTACTCTTTATAGCATATAGCCTGCCTCTAGTCTAAATGTCTATCTTTAGAGGATGACTTTGCAGCATGAATATTGTTTGGTATTCGGCAAGCACGCATTCGTTATTGAAAGTGAAACACGGATTCGAAGTCTCCCCTCTGGTCGTGCGCCGTCGTTCACTCTGTGTCGCGGGCAGGGGTGGTAGGCTGGTAGCGCCCGGTGGTTACCCCCCCGACCCTTTCTTCTTCTTATTATTATTATAAAGTTACTACTTGATTAACAAAGGCATTCGTTTTGTGGCATTAACGTTATATAGTTACACGTTCAATAACATCAGCGTATTTACCGGACCATAGCAAGGCAGGCAAGCATTACTCAATTCATATCTCCATTCCTTCCTTTGCTCAGAGCGTGCTGAGTTGTGCACATTCTGCGGTCTGTTAATAAAGTTTTCAATCAGACAAGTGTATAGAATGAAGGGCTTTTATTATAACATTCGTTGCAGTAATCATTATGCCTCGTTTAGTACTCCTGTGGACTGGATCTCTGGTAGTCCA
This sequence comes from Notolepis coatsorum, assembly GCF_963971535.1. NCBI lineage: Eukaryota > Metazoa > Chordata > Actinopteri > Aulopiformes > Paralepididae > Notolepis > Notolepis coatsorum. The sequence continues at coordinate 155,044,632 of NC_140165.1, read as the reverse complement.
CTCCGGCGGCGAGCTAATGTTATTAGCCTTGTTGTGATCAATGGCTAACATCCAGGAAGTAAAAACCCGAATAGGCGCTTGCCGATTGGTGGTAACAGCAGAGGCGGGTGCAAGCGGTGTGACGTAATTGGCAGATTCGACTGTCAATCAAAAATTTTCCCTTGCATTGCTTTGGTTGAGAGTAGTATTATAAAAAACAGCGTTGATGCGGTATTCAGTTAAACTCTGCGGTGGGCGTGACGTAACAGCGATACCGCAGTATTGCGGTAACCGCGGCAGCTCTAGTGGGGCCAGGACCATACAGACAGGTGGTGTGGGGCCAGGACCATACAGACAGGTGGTGTGGGGCCAGGACCATACAGACAGGTGGTGCAGGGACAATACAGACAGGTGGTGCAGGGCCAGGACAATACAGACAGGTGGTGCAGGGCCAGGACAATACAGACAGGTGGTGTGGGGCCAGGACAATACAGACAGGTGGTGCAGGGCCAGGACAATACAGACAGGTGGTGCAGGGCCAGGACAATACAGACAGGTGGTGCAGGGCCAGGACAATACAGACAGGTGGTGTGGGGCCAGGACAATACAGACAGGTGGTGCAGGGCCAGGACAATACAGACAGGTGGTGTGGGGCCAGGACCATACAGACAGGTGGTGCAGGGCCAGGACAATACAGACAGGTGGTGCAGAGCCAGGACAACACAGACAGGACAACACAGACAGGACAACACAGACAGGTGGTGCAGAGCCAGGACAACAGGACAACACAGACAGGTGGTGAAGGGCCAGGACAACAGGACAACACAGACAGGACAACACAGACAGGTGGTGAAGGGCCAGGACAACAGGACAACACAGACAGGTGGTGCAGGGCCAGGACAACACAGACAGGTGGTGCAGGGCCAGGACAACAGGACAACACAGACAGGTGGTGAAGGGCCAGGACAACAGGACAACACAGACAGGTGGTGCAGGGCCAGGACAACAGGACAACACAGACAGGTGGTGCAGGGCCAGGACAACAGGACAACACAGACAGGTGGTGCAGGGCCAGGACAACAGGACAACACAGACAGGTGGTGCAGGCCCAGGACAACACAACACAGCTTGACTGTATATCCCAGGGCTGGGCATGTTGAGACACCTCCAGCCACTCTGCAGTGTTTGTGTTTGGTCTGGAGCTGCAACAGGATCTGAAGGCCAGGCCAGGGCTGTCAGTCTTCAGCCGGACCCTGGGGACATCATCCCATGTCCAACCCCTCCAGCCCCCAGGGACATTCAGCCTGCCTGACCCCCATGTGTCCCTTCAGAACAGCCCCAATCACCCCGCCCCACTGTACCCACTTGGCCCAAGGTCTCATCGGCCCCCATCCTGACACATAACCCCTAAAGTGAAGTTCAAAGAGTCGAGGAGGACACAGCAACACGGGAGATCAAAGTCCAGCACCACCTCCATGTCCACTCCTGCAATCTGAGCTTCATGTTTAACTCAAACATCAACAACCTCCAGTGTCTGGGACCAAATCCTCCTTCTGTTCTGACGCCCAAGAAAGGTTTTGAAGACAGAAGTGGAATTAAAGCTGATATTTCCTCTTTTTTCTTTTTAGATACAGTAGGAGAATGGGTTGATACTAGTGAACATAATGGATTCTTTCTTTATCCAATTCCAATTATTTTATTACTCTCATAATTCCCCACTGTGTCAAAATAATCAAAACAATCCCCAATCAGTATCGTTCGATCCTGAAGTGAAAGGAGAATAAAAGCGAGCCACCGAGCTAAAAGGCCAATTCCTCAATGATTGTACCTTTCAAAACTCATAATCCCTGTTCCACATATTTAGGACACATTCATTCAAAACCAAGCCAGTGCACATTGTTATTTTAGTATATGGATTTGCCGTGAAATACTTCTGAATGACACCGCTGAATATTTTCATTTAGCAGGAGTTGGAGTGTGTTTCATCTTATTGCTCCAATGACGGCTTTTAATGCCCCTGCATTCATAACCCATGCCTCTTATCACAGCTCCCTCTAACACTTGATGGAATTTGCCATCCGCACAATAGAGGGAAAATACACTTCAAAGGCAAGAAGCATCTAATCTCCTCCACTCTGCACACTGCACATTTTCTATGATAATAAGATCCTGCCTTTCCAGCGTTCTTGGGGATCTGAACCAAGGATGAGAATTTCATCTCTCTCTCCCCCTCTCTCTCTCCCTCTCCCTCGCTCCCTCTCTTTTTCTTTTTCTCTCTCTCTCTTTCTCTGTGGCACCAGGGGTTTGTACTGCAGTGTGAGAGAATCTCTGCAACAGCAGTACTGCATATCTGTGGAACCCATCCCGCTCTTGTGTAAAAGCCCTATTTTTACAGCTTTATGCACATGCACGGCCATACACATACACACACGTGCACTCACACAAGGACCCCATACACACATATAGACTCACGCACCAAGAGAGAGAGAGAGAGAGAGAGAGAGAGAGAGAGAGAGAGAGAGAGAGAGAGAGAGAGAGAGAGAGAGAGAGAGAGAGAGAGAACCACAACTGACAGCACAGCACAGCACAGCACAGCACAGCACAGCACAGCACAGTGACCTAGTTTCTATGTGGCCCAGAAAGATCCAGCATGACTCCCCCAGAACTGCTATGGGCATAAAACCTGCTCAGTGAATTCAGATGGACCAATGCACATGAGCGAGCAGCCGGCCCCAACGATCCCTTGGCAACAGGGACTCCTCGTTCCTTTTAACTACAGCCCCCAAACGTACCCACAGAGCTGAGGTGGTGAACAGCAGAGGATCCCCAGGCCTAACAAAAATAATAGTTGGTTTCAGGTTGGTTGTCAGTTTGGCCATGGGTAGGTAGGGATTTTTTTTTTTTTTTTTTTTTTTTTTTTCCACGGCGACTATGGATAGGGAATTTCTTTATTTAATTAACCCTTTCACTGCCACACGACAGAAGGTTAGCCCTTTACTATCACACAACCGACGGCGATGCTCCATCATTAGCATCATTAGCTCCGCGGATGCGGAGCTAATGATGCTAATGATGGAGCATCGCCGTCGGTTGTGTGATAGTAAAGGGCTAACCTTCTGTATTGTCACAGTGAAAGGGTTAACCGGCTGTCGTGTGGCAGTGAAAGGGTTAAAATGTTCACAACAACATGGATGCATGTACTCTGCCAGCATGTTTAATATCCATAATACTAAATGTTTGACTAAGATTTCTATGAAACTTTATTCTAAAAAAAGAAAAAAAAAACGGATTTTTTTTTTTTTAATATATAATTTTTTTTTAAAACTCATAAAATATATTGGGTCGCACCTAAATCGGCAGGGTCGGTCGGCAACCTGAAACCAACCATTATTTTTGTTAGGCCCCAGCTAAAACCACAAGACAGTGTAGTGGCAGTGGGAACGCAGTCCCTGCAGGTGAGGCTTCTGTGTTTAGTCTGGAGGAGGGCAGGTTGAGGAGAGGCCTGTCATCATAGGCACAGCTGCAGGACCCCTCCCCCCCCATCCCCCTACTCCCATCACTCCACAGCATTCCGTACCCCAGGTTATCTGAACATGTGGGGAAGGTTATGGATGGAGATCCTATCAGAGAGTTATGCATTAGCACAACAAAGAGGCGTTTTACAGAGGGGCCCGCTAGGATAATTAGCGGATCCGTTTTTACCAAGATGCCATGTTCAATAAGGAACAACACACTAATGTGAGGCACAGTGTTGAGTAGGATGAGCCTTTCCACCCATGGCCATAAACCCACTGTGAAATTGAAGCTTTCATCGACATTCGGTATGGTGCAAAACACACAGACAGCAGCGCCGTGAGGGATATTAGCCAATAGGGAAGCAGACGTATCCTGAACCGGCACTCGTTGAGCCAGTCATCCCCCCAAAATGTTTTAGATTATAAAGCACAACAGAGAAATAGAGAGACAGCTTCTTAAAAGTACTACATGATTCAATATCGGGCTCTGAGAGGCGTGTCAACGCCGGTCGCCATGGAGCTATTCCTCCTCATATCACACACACACACACGCACACACACACACGTATACACACACACACATATATATAATACAAAAAACTCCATTGTAAGACATTCTATCCCCTTCCTCCTCCTCCTCCTCCTCCTTCTCCTCCTCCCGTACCACACGCACTCCTTTCCTCCCCTCACATCTTTAGCCGTTTCTGCTTTAATATCATCTCCATCTAATTGGGAGGCGATTCGTGCAGACACAGTGTTTTCTCAACCCTAAACAAAAGGCTTGTGTCCCTGTGTGGCGCAGTGCGTGGAGAGCCATGATGTTATCCAGGTCACTGTGATCTAATCAGGTGTGAATGAAAGCACTTGGCAGCGCTCCCGGCCTCGCTCTGTCGTCATCACTGAGGAGAGGAGAGGAGAGGAGAGGAGAGGAGGGGGGGATGGGGTGGAGAGGAGGGGGAGGGGATAGGAGAAGAGAGGAGAGGAGAGGGAGGGAGGGAGGATGGAGTGGAGAGGAGAAGAGGAGAGGTGAGAAGATGAGAGGAGAAGAGAGGAGAGGAGAAGAGGTGAGAAGATGAGAGGAGAGGAGAGGAGAAGAGAAAAGAGGAGGATAGAAGAGGAGAAGAGAAGAGAGGAGAAGAGAAGAGAAGAGAAGAGAAGAGAAGAGAAGAGAAGAGAAGGAAGAGAAGAGAAGAGAAGAGAAGAGAAGAGAAGAGAAGAGAAGAGAAGAGAAGAGAAGAGAAGAGAAGAGAAGAGAAGAGAAGAGAAGAGAAGAGAAGAGAAACACATGCACACAAACCAATACGGAGCAGAGTGTGAGGCTGTAGTGCAGAGTACAGGAACAGAACGTCACCACCAGAGTCTGACCTCTATAGAAGGAAGATATCTGAAATAGTTGACAATTTGAAATGGCTTTGCGTGATTTATTTATGTTTCCTTTTATTTGGTTTATATTTCAAGGTCATGTTTTAGCGGGGGACTATCTCTGAGCATCTAACAATTATTTGAGCTAGGGATGTCCGATATTATCGGCCTACCGATATTATCGACCGATATCGGCATTAAAATGTGATATCGGAAACTATCGGTATCGGTTTTAAAAAAATATATAATTTACATTTCCATAACCTTTATTTACCCAGGCAAGCAAGTAAGAACAAATTCTGATTTTATTTATTGTCAAAAGTATGCATAATGTTGTGTTAATTCCACAACAAGAGATATGTAATGTTAATTACCTGAAATTATTCAGTTTTTTGGGGGGGGAAACCCTGCATATATCGGTATCGGTTGATATCGGTATCGGAAATTAAGAGTTGGACAATATCGGTATATCGGTATCGGTAAAAAAGCCAATATCGAGCATCCCTAATTTGAGCATATAAAAACATAATTTCATAAATTTCCATAAAATCTGATTAATTTGAGAATTGATATTCCAACAGTATTGCTGCCTCTGAGATGCAACAATATAATCCAGTATAACCCCAGCAATTAACTCATTCCGCGCCTAGAGGTCGCTGTTTACCTTGTGGTAAGAATGCCAGCGCTCTGTTCAATGGGATAATGCCGGTGTTTGCGAGTGCTAAAACTATATTAAATATTATAGCTATGGATCTAATAAACACGTCGATTGTCAGTGAGTTTCTTCCGGTCAACATGCAAAAAACAGATACTTTTTTCATACATACATTTCCATTTTATATTTATGAATCGTTCTGAAATAAACGCTAGATTATCGGTATTATATGTTTCATCATGCGCGCATGGAAGCGGGGGCTGAAAAGTCGCCCCTCCGTGCTTTGGTCGGCGCCAACAGCACGCACACACACACACAGACACTTGTGATCGTTACGAAAGAAACATCGGATTAACCCAAGATTGGTAAGTCAAGTCAAGAGTTTTATTTGTCACGGCATACAAGTTAGTTAAACCCTTTTGCTCTTTGGGGAGCATAAGTCATTCATGAAATCTCTCCAGCTGGTTCGGTGTTGGGCGATTTTCTCTGCTTCCTTCTATGATGTTCTTTTTTCCTTGAGATCCGCCTCGACAGACCTTCTCCAGCTGTTTCTGGGTCTTCCTGGCTTTCTCTTCCCCTGTGGGTTCCAGGTTAAGGCCTGCCTGGTTGTGTTGGAGGATGGTTTTCTCAGGGTGTGTCCAATCCAGCCCCATTTCCTGCGTTTGATTAGGGTTTCAAGTGGTTCTTGTTGAGTGGTTTGCCAGAGCTGTTCGTTTGTGATGGTGTTTGGCCAGTAGATTCCCAGGATGTGTCGTAAACATCTGTTTATGAAGGTTTGCAGTTTGTTTGAGGTTGCTTTTGTGGTTCTCCATGTTTCTGCTCCATATAATAGAACTGATTTGACATTGGTGTTGAAGATGCAGAGTTTGGTCTTTGTGGAGATGTGGTTTGAATTCCATGTTTGCTTCAGTATTAAAAATGCTGTTCTTGCCTTCCCTATTCTTGCTTTGATGTCTTTGTCGCTGCCTCCGTCCTTCCCCACGATGCTTCCCAGGTATGTGAAGGTGTCCACCTCGTCCAGTGCCTCTCCGTCCAGTTGTACGGCCTCTTCTAAATTGTGTTTCATCTTCATCTCCTTTGTTTTTGCTTTATTGATGTGTAGTCCTGTGGTAGCTGCAATTGTGGCAAGTTTTGTGAGTTTGGTCTGCATTTGCGTTTGTGTGTGTGAGAGGAGGACTATGTCGTCGGCAAAGTCCAAATCCTCTAATTGAGACCACATTGTCCACTGAATACCCAGATTTTGTTCGGCTGTGGTTTGTTTCATGATCCAGTCGACTGCCAGAAGAAAGAGGAAAGGGGACAGTAGGCAGCCCTGTCTGACTCCTGTCTCTACTGTAAAGCTGTCTGTGAGCTGGCCGTTGTGTATTACTCTGCAGGATGATTGTAGGTACAGCTGTTGGATGATGGTTATGAACTTCGTTGGGATACCGTAATGTGCCATGAGTTTCCATATAGTGTCTCTGTCTAAACTGTCGAATGCTTTGTGGAAGTCGATGAATGTGAGGTGGAGAGATGTGTTCCATTCCAGGGTCTGTTCTATGATAATGCGGAGGGTGGCAATGTGATCTGTACATGATCTGTCCTGTCGGAAACCTGCTTGTTCTTCTCGGAATTCTTTGTCCACTTCTTTGGATAGTCTTTCCAGGATGATCCTGCTCAAAATCTTCCCTGGCACAGATGTGAGCATGATGCCCCTGTAGTTGTTACAGTCCTTCAGGTTGCCTTTTTTGGGGAGCTTCACCAGGTATCCCTCTGCCCAGTCGCTTGTCAAGTCAAGTCAAGTCAAGAGTTTTAATTGTCACGGCATACAAGTATACAATGAAATGCGGGTGGTCTTGCCCGCAACGATGTGCAATACAGTGGTACAACATATAATAGAATCCAATAAAAAACAACATTGTGCAATAAACAGGTAACAGGTAACATGGTGTGACATCTCGGTATCTGTACATAGTTATTTACAGAGCATATAGGACATGCTAGGTAGCTTTGGTAGTGCAATACACTGTTCCTGTTATTCTAATTTAAAGTGGCCTTTCCTTTTGGCCATAAGTGTGCGTGTGTGCGTCATGAGTGTGTGCCCGCTCATGTTAAAGTGTTAAGTGGCTGCTAGTGTGTGAGCGTGCACAGCGTGCGTGTCGTGTGTGTGTTCATGTGTGCTTGGCACCTTTTCTTCATACCAGATCTGTCCAAAGAGTTTGTAGAGTAGTGTTGTTGCCATTTCTGGGTCTGCTTTTATGGCCTCTGGGGGTATTCCGTCAGGTCCTGGTGCTTTATTGTTTTCCAGTTTTTGAATGGCCTTTTTTATTTCTTGTTTATTGGGCTTGTTGGTATTGACCGGTAGGGAGTGTACCGCTGGATGGATGTTGGCTAGCGAGCTGTCGGTTTGGGTCTGTTCAGTATGTCTCTGAAATGTTCTGCCCATCTCTTCAGCTGAGCCTCTTGCTTTGTGAGTGTTTTTCCTTCTTTGTCTAATATTGGTCTGTCCGGAGTTTTGCGTTTATTAGCCAGTTTCCTTGTGATGTCGTAGAGTTCCTTCATGTTGTGTTGAGCTGCTGCTTCTTCTGCTTGAGTTGCCAGGTTGTTGATGAATTGTTTTTTGTCGTTCTTGATGCTCCTTTTTACCCGCTTGTCTGCCATGGTGTAGTCTTGTTGTGCTTTTACTTTTGCAGCTCTTGTGCGACTATTGTTGAGTGTCTTTGGCTTGTTTGCGAGTCCGAATTTTCTGTAGTGTTTCTCCTGTCATCCACTCCTTGTGGTGCCTTGTCTTCCTCCCACATGTGTCCTCACATGTCTCCGTCCATGCCCTCTTCATGTTCTGCCAACGCTCATCGATGGATTGATGTTCTTCCAGTTGGCTCAGGGGGTGGAACCGGTTTGAGAGGCTGATTTTAAATTTCTCTCTGGTGTTCTGATCTTGGAGGAGGCTGACATTGTACCTTGTACTGACTTCTTTTGCAGTGTTGGTGAATTTCTTGAGTTTTAACCGGAGCATTCCTATCAGGAGGTGGTGATCTGTAGCTGCATCGGCTCCTCTTTTCACTCTGACGTCTTGGAGGGATCTCCTGAACTTCTGTCTGATGCATATATGGTCAATCTGGTTCTCTGTTTTGTGGTCCGGTGAAATCCATGTGGCTTTATGAACTCTTTTGTGCGGAAAGACGCTGCCTCCTATGACCAGGTTATGGAATGCGCAGAAGTCTGTGAATTGTTCACCATTGTTGTTCATTTCCCCTAGACCATGTTTGCCCATTATTTGCTCTTTTCCTGTGTTGTCTTGTCCTATTTTTGCGTTGAAGTCTCCTGTCAGGATGATGATGTCTTTCTTTTTCTGCCGGTTGATGACTTGCTGTAGTATATCGTAGAAATGATCTTTTGCTTGCTGTTCTGCCTCGTTAGTGGGTGCGTAGCATTGTATGATTGTGATTTTTTTGCTTTTGGTGAAAAATCTAGTTGTGATTATGCGTGCATTTATTGCCTCCCACTCCATGAGGGACCTAGCTGCTTCTCTTGAGAGCATGAGTCCTACTCCTTCTGTGTGTGGGGCATTGTCCTGCTCATGACCTGAGTATATTATTGTTTCTCCACTTGAAAGTTGTGCTTTTCCTGATTGAGTCCATCTTGTTTCACTGAGTCCTATTAAAGAAAGGTTGTACTGTTTCATTTCCGAAGCTATCTGGGCGGCTTTACCGGCTTGGTACATTGTTCGAATGTTCCAGCAGCCGATCTTTGTAATGTGTTTAGTTGTGAGAAGGGGGATCAGCTGGGCAACGTCC